>NC_091125.1:53350311-53525311 GCF_040183065.1 Periplaneta americana
TTTTTGAAGCACTTTCGTATCACAGTTTATATAAATATGTCCACCGCTGTAGAGTAACAGTTAACACGTCTGACTGTGAACGAATGGTTCCAGAGTGGAATAATCTTACTTGAATCGAAAATTTTCATCCATATTTCTTGATTCTCTCTTTATGGATAAAATGTAAAGCGAAGTCACTCCTCGTCGTGTTGAAAATGAATTTTGTTTTTCATTTCCCAGCCGTTTATCATTGGAAACTTTTACCTTCAAATAATTTGCAACAGTTGAAAATATAAGTTATGTTAGAATTTTAAATACTTTTTTCTCGGTGAAATTAAGGATAAGGGACGAATTTAAAGCGCCGTTTTACATTCAGGGCCACGTTTCTTGAAGGCATTAATTCATTGGTTAGAAGTCAAGAATCTACTAATTGCAGTAAATTATGTTTTACAAACAATTTCAGCTTCAGTAGTGACTTCATTACTGCTTTCTCTAGTCAACTAATTCAATTACTACTCAGCCACCGAGTGCAGAGCAACTACTCGTAGAACGTTTCTGCATTTAAAGTAGCTATAGTACACAAATTTTCTTCAAACAAATTGTATAAATGCTCGCGGGAGGGATTTCTGATGAGTTACAGACACAATCTAGTATTCCTATCATATTGACGGAGTATACTGTATGTGTATATTGTTTCCTAAAATCAACGTTGGGCCATATGTCGTTTTTATCCTATTTTTCGCCTTCTACTGGACTTCATCCAGACCTCTTCCGGTCCGTAGCCAGTTGCTTCACTGACAGAGCTGATTCTGCTCTCTTCTTTTAACCAAACAAAACAGAGATGTCAAAACGCCTGCACTGCTTGCTCTCAAGAACCCGCACAACATTTCCTTAAGAGCGATGATTGTATTTTATCTTGCTGATAAGTGAACTTTGTTGGATTTGTAGCATATTGCTTGTAGTATTAGTACAGTATTGTACGTAATTCAGGCGTTTACATGCCTGAAATAAAATAATAAATGGACACGACTCTTTCATTTATCTACCATTGAAGTGTAAGAATTGTTTGAAGAAACCAATCAGAGCTATATCATCGATTTTATACATATTGTTAATTTTATTGTGCCTTGTTGCTAATAATTCAGTTTTTTCCACAGATCAATGAGGAATCTAATTATCAGAAATTATATTATCAATCAATTTCCTCATCATCAGGTATACTCGATAAATTTACTTTTGTGGAATGTCATTTCCATAATTATACATAAATTAAATATCCATCTTTTCAAATTCCATTGTGTTTATAATAAAAATGAATATTTCTATTATTCCGTTGTAGTTACAGTAACTAGCCACCGGTGTAACTCAGCCGGTAGGCGCGTTTGCTTGCCGATCCGGAGTTGCGCTCTGACGTGGGTTCGATTCCCATTTTGGCTGGTTATATGGTTTGGTCTCTTCCCACCTTCTCCCCAATTGTAAGTCGAATTTCAGATACTCCCTTAGCAAATCTTTGGTCTCACATCGCCAAATGCCAACTTGCTATCATCAATTCAATCGACGCTAAATAAGGATAATCGATACAACGTCGTTAAATAACGATTTAAAAAAATACCTTGAGTTCATACGAAAACATTGAATAATACAGAAACAAATAATTGAAGCACGTGTAACGAACATAGATAGGTTATGTTTAATATAGAATGCCGAAAATATTGGTACAGTATTGTACAGTGTGTCCCATTTATCTTGACCATTCAAAATAACTTTGTACAGAAGCACCAAATGAAAAATTGTTTCATACAAAAGGTGTACAACTGAATGAGGGAAATAATACTAATGGGGAGGCAACCTTGTAGCATTATTTATTAATGATATACGAGTATTAACATTGTTTATTTAAATGTCACTATGTATTTATTATTCAGTATTTCAATTAAGTTCGTCAAGACATAGACATAGACATAGTACATAGTGCCATTTAAAGAAACAATCTTAATACGCGTATCTCATTAATAAATAGTGCTACAAGGTTGCCTCCTAATCAGTATTATTACCTCCTGTCAGTTGTACACCTTTTGTATGAAACAATTTTTCATTTGGTACTTGCGTACAAAGTTATTTTGGGTGGTCAAGATAAATGAGACACTCTGTATATTAGCAACGAGAAATACGATTCGATTGTCATGTAAACAAATAGCAAAGAAATTAATGATCGGAGGAAAAAGGAAGCCCTAGAGGTGAAAGAGTACTTTACAATACACAGTATTATTACATTGCATAGATTACGAACTTAATCCGTGAGAATTGAAAACTTAAAAACATAAGTTGAAAGAACTTCGCATGACAGCTGTCGCTTATCTATTTATAAACACAAATCAATAATAAGTTTTGAGCGTCACAAGTTACTGCTGTCGCTAAATTACTAGGAATAGATTCTTCGATCCCCTTTTTCCTCTTCATGCCCCACTTTTTGTTGCTTGGCAACCGAAATTATCTCACGTGATAATGTTTCGTCACCGCTACAGTAGTCAACATGAAAGCTGTTATTAGTAGTGGTTGAAGTATTTATGAAGAGAGCGATGTGAAATTGCTCAGACTCTCCGGTTGTGCACTGTACTCGACAGCTAATAAAGTGGACTTTAATGAAAAATATTAAACACATTTAAGAATAAAGTCTTCAAATACACTCCTTTTTCTTTCTCTATAAAAGATCTCAACTACTGCCTGTTCCAGTACTACTCATCGAAAAATATGTCATCAAGGCTTACTTTTTCCAAAACAAAGTAAACTATGTTTAAATTAAACGAGTTTAACTTTGATCCAAAGTTTAAACCGAGCTTCACTTTATCAACAATCTTTTAGTGTAGGTTTAGTTTAAACCACGACAACTGAAAATACGTCAATATTGACTATCCTTTTTAATTATTTATGGTGACAAATGAAGAGCAATTTAACAGTATTTATGTAAAACAGCTGTTTCATTCATATAAAAGTAGGGTCATATTCTATTTTCTTTATAGTTGATTTATAATGTGAGGTATAATTGAAATATAAATTTTATTATTGCAAATTTTAATGAATGAAAAAGATTACTTTTGATTAGTTTTCACTTTAAATTGAACTATAATAGGAGCTAAGGAAATAAAAAAGAAGTAAAAATTTTAGCCAATAGGAGACAGATAGTCCTGCTGGTGAAAAAAAATGAAAACATTATTGAATGCAAGAAAAGAGATCATGCCTCTATTAAAGACAGAGGTTTGTAATTTATGAATGATCTGGACACTATTGTATAACTTTTAATCTCCTCTTTGTTTTATCCTTACTGATTGTCTTAACAAACTACTGAAATATTAATATATTAGCTGATTTCTTCTCTAATAATTATCTATTAGTAACTGATGGATAATCTCATTCACAACATTTATTGCATTCAATTGCTTTTCAGTTTCAGGGGGCATAACTTCATTTTCATTGCCAGCAGTGTTACGTAAGACAGCTGTTGCTACTACTGTATTACACTTTCAACTCTGTTAATTTTAAGCCCTATTCTAGTAGCCGAATTAGGAAATCTTCAAGCCCCACAGTATATTTCTGTTGGATTTATTGTTGTTATTAATGATTTTACTGAAAAAGTCGTTCTTCTCCAGTTTATGGATTTGCTAATAGCGCGATCAAATGATTTTGTACAGCATCTGCATTGTCACCTGTTAAAACAGTTGTGCCATACTCTCCATCTTCGAATCTCCTCTTGAGATTTGAGGAGTTGTTGTGTGAATTATATGCAGAAGCGGGTATCTACCTACTATATCTCTTATTACCACACATCAGTGGTTCCATTCTCCAATCTTTCCTATTTTCTGCCTTCCTCTTTGTCTCTTCATATGATGCATATATCTTAATGTCGTCTATCATCTATCTTCTTCTGCTCCTAACTCTTCTCCCGAACACCATTCCTTCCAGTACGTCCTTCAGAAGGCAGGTTCTAGTATTATTATTATTATTATTATTATTATTATTATTATTATTATTATTATTATTATTATTATTATATTAATTTACTTTCATTTATGATTTTTTTTTCCTTTTTCTGCAAAGCTGTTTTACAATGCTGTGAATAGTTGTACTAACATAACTGAATAGAACATACAACAAAGTTGTTATTACTCAAATGGTTTAACTTAAATGAAGGTTTAAACATGCCTAGTTGAATGTTTAATTTTTCCAAAGATTAAACCTAGTCTAAAGATTAAACTTCCTTGGATAAAACAAGTTGTAGTTTAAACCATGGATTAAACTATTATAAATTAAAACTTAATTTAAAAGTACAGTACTCGGATAAAGTGGTAGAACCACAGTCTAGTATATACAGTCGCGAAGCTCAATACGTAGTAATTATGCAAACATTAGATAGTTGCTCACCACTAAGATCGCTAATATCGCCTCATTACAAGCAATGCAAAATAGTACCGTCACAATCTATTGTTTCTAGCACCCTCAAAACTCAAGCTTCGTGACTGTATATAGTAGACTGTGGTAGAACTCCAAAATTCACGTGAAACTTCCCGACTTGGTTGAATACGAACAAATTTGTTGAGTAAAAGGCATGCCAGTCCTAGATATTTAGAAAGAGCGAAAAGAACACAACTTCACAACATGCTAAAAAAACTACATTTTTGTAGCAAGTAAGCTAAAAATGTGTGTCGAAATCAATTTATTTCATCATAATTCCAAGTAATGAGAGGGGAAAGGGGATATCCAGTAAAATAAAATTATTCTATACGAGTATAAAGTATCTTAAAAAATTATACAGTGGCAATATAAATCATAAAAAAAAACTTTGGGCGAATTTGGTTGGAGATCATGCATGCCAATTACTCAGTTTCTTAGATACATATAAATAATATTTCCCATTATGGGCTACTAGAATTTATTCTTAAATATAAAATGTAAGACACTATAATCTGATAGGCTTTTGTCTAATTTACAGAAATAAAAGGTCATAAGTTCTGATAAAGATATTCTAATTCCGTAAGGCAGATTAATATGAAAATGATACTTGTAATTGAAAGTAAATAGTACATTAAAAATAATGGAGATAATTATTACAGTTGTCTGAACACTATTTATTGATAAAATAAATAAATAATAAAACTGGTTAGAAACCATACATGTTTCGGGGGCTATGTTCCCCCATCTTCAGTGGTTGTACCACGACTACGGTGTAGATGTTCTACCGCGTGTCGTATCTATAGCCCCCGAAACATGTATGGTTTCTAACCAGTTTTATTATTTATTTATTTTATCAGTAAATAGTGTTCAGACAACTGTAATAATTATCTCCATTATTTTTAATCTTCATTTATGAACACTGTTGTATTTTGACCTTTTAAGTATTTAATCATGGTTACTAGTGAAGAAGAAAACCTGGTCAACCACTACCACGATATGCGCCTTCAGATAGAATTGTTAAACAAGAAAATTTGGTTTAACGAAACATGTCTTAAAGAGGATTTAAAAAAAAGCTCTTTAAGATACGACACGCGGTAGAACATCTACACCGTAGTCGTGGTACAACCACTGAAGATGGGGGAGCATAGCCCCCGAAACATGTATGGTTTCTAACCAGTTTTATTATTTATTTATTTTATCAATAAATAGTGTTCAGACAACTGTAATAATTACTCGTATCTCCATTATTTTTAATCTTCATTTATGAACACTGTTGTATTTTGACCTTTTAAGTATTTAAATAGTACATGTTGATCTGGTATTTGACACAACATTCAGTTACAATAGCGATATAAACAGTAAACTAACTAAACATAAAATATTATATGAAGACTACTGAAAAACGAAATCGGAAGGGATACTCATTGATGTTTGCAGGATCCCTCTCCTCACACAGCAAGCTTAGCGGCATTTCCTGTTATACGCCTTGCACAGTTATCGCGAAATCGGTCACTGTTTCTACTATAGTAACTAGTGTGTAAAACTTGCTTGCAGAGGAAATGTTAGTAAACAACTTAGAAATGAATACAAGTGTAGCTTACCTATGTAACAAGAGATGTTCAAAGTGTCCTCTTCCTGCTTCAATACATTTTTGACATCTCGAAGACTCGACTAATCTCTTCTTGCTAAATGTTCGAAATGACTTGTCGGATATTTTCTTTCATTTTTTGCATAACTTAAAGTTACAAAAAAAAATCGCTACAATATACTATCCACCATTCTCAAACAGTTATAAAAACACAATAGCTTGCACTACACTACACAGCCATGAGTATTCCCTTCAGTATTCTCAGTTAGGAAAAACACACTTCTTGCACTTCATTACGCACAAATGACTGATGTCTTCAGTAGCTCACAGCATAATCAAGTAAACTGCACGTATGTAACGCCCGAAAAACTTTCTTGAACTTCGGCGTGTACGACAGGCACACTTTGGGAAGTAATGCTTCTGTACGTCCCATGGTTTCACATACGAAGAACTCTGTTTAAGATTTTAATCATGTCATTGTTTTTAAATGGTTCAGAATCACAACTGATTGAGAACAAATACGAAAATAAAATTATGGCTTTTAAAATTAGATTTCTTTCTTGAAAAGTAATAGTCAGAGTACATACAGTACCAAAAGTAATAAGATGAAGTTTACATATATGTTTTCAGTCCTTGATAAAATAAGTAAAAATAAATCAGGGAATAAGACGTAGGCCTATTATCCAAATCGACTTTCCAGGCAGATCTTAGCGTATTATTCAAAACAAATAATCTAAACCATTGATGATGATGATGATGATGATGATGATAATGATGAAATGTGGATCTACATAGAGTTTTTCGTAAGGAAAGTTGCTAGATCTTGACATATTATTCAAAACAAACGACCTAAACCATTGATGATGATGATGATGATGAAATGTGGATCTACATAGAGTTTTTCGTAAGGAAAGTTGCTAGATCTTGACATATTATTCAAAACAAACGACCTAAACCATTGATGATGATGATGATGATGATGATGATGATGATGATGATGATGATGATGATAAAATGTGGATCTACATAGAGTTTTCTGTAAGGAAAGTTGTCAAATTCTTGGTGATTTGTACACTGTCTTCAGCTTGCACAGTTACTTCGCACGATTTGTCTATATCATTATACTGTTCTTCTCTTATTTCAGCCTAACGAGAAGAATGTTGTCGAATGTTAATTTCAGTCAAACAAAAAAAAATCTAGTTGCCTTTGAAACACAAATAGAAGCGGTCCTGTTGCGTTGTAAGTAAATTATGATTTCGCGTCCTTCATTACTCCTATTTACTTGTTAGTTTTGGATCCCACCATCATCTCACCAGATGTGAACGGTTGAATAAAAGCTTCCGGGCCTTTGTGTGAACATCTGTTCTTTCAGTAAAGTGGAATTTAAAAGCCTGACTCTTGTTGGAATTTTAGAAATGGAAACCGTTAGAGTTTTCGCAAATAGTTTGTCGTGTTATATGCATGGCTGACAGTTTTTACGCTGCGTAGAAGCCATCGCCAATGGTTCGAATCCAGTCATAGACTAATAAGAACAGATTCATATTTTAAATTATGTAATATTATTCTTATCATAATCATCGTCATCAATATTTAGACCCAATATGTTTCTATGTATGAAAAATTACACTCATTGGCAGGCTATACAATTTTAGACAGAAAAAGAAACACATTCTTCAAAGATGAATTACACATTTTTGGTTGAAATGAAAAGATAAACAAAATGAAAGAAAACCGGCACGAACATTTAATGAAAATGCCACGGAGTCTAAAATCCTCTACAACCATAAACCAAAAACAGGGGTAGATCATTGACTAGATGACGAGACTAAGGCATCTCTTGAAGACGGAACAGGCCAGTAGGCCTAAGATGATGATGATGATGATGATGAAAAATCATACAGGCGTCCGTGTTTTGTAAGGTCGGTATACAACAAGTCTTCCTCTTGGATGGATGGTACATTATGGTGCGTTACTTTCGTCTGCAGTATATTACGTATCCAGTTGTGCTGATAATCATTTCTAGTTTCTGGCAATGTACTTTATATAGGTATATGCACAACGAGCTGTCTTACATCGAAATTTGTATCATGTCTCGTTTAAGTGAAACTTCTTTAGGCAGAATAGAAATCAAACCATGTGGAATAAAATTCTGTGACGGACGTTTTAAGAAGTCCTTGCGAATTGTCACGGGACTGTGTACATTGTTGTTTTATCGAGTAAATGAAGTTGATGATGTTAATGGCTTTCTTCCAATTTACATAAATTAAACCATAAATTAGCAGGAGTGGGTCTTATGTTCAGTGTTGTGACGTAATACAGTCGAAACTAGTGAGTGAAACTACATTATTTGTATTGAGAAGCTTTCTCATAGAAAATATACCGAAATCAGGGGGTGAACGAAACATAGCAAGGCATGAGGAAGAGTGCTTGTGAACCGCCGAAAATTTAGCAAAAATGAAAAAGAGTATACTGAAATGGCCGCGAGAAAGCAAAGCAAGGAAAAAGGCATTTTCTAATCTCTCTTTCTGCAGTTCAGTTATTAAGTTTAACCATTTAGTGAATGTTCCTACACCGTCAACAGTCAACGAGTGCAATGACCATTCCAACAGTATCAGTGATTTAGAATTAAATCGTAATCCACCATATAATGACTAATCGAATAAAATTGCTCATCAGATATTTTAAAATCAATTTATAAGAAATAAATCTGCTTTTTTGTGCTCTATTTTTCATATCTTATTTTAGTTGTCACAAACCAATTTTAATTTTTTTTTTTTAATTCTGAAGAGTAGCCTATTGAATATAAAAGTGTTAAATGAAGCCTAATTTATTGTCTCTCATTGTAAAGACATTTAAATCGTAGATTATTATGTATTTATTGCTTAAAATTTTTCACTTGTCCAGCGCGTAAGAGGCTACATACTTGGTTTCTTTCGAAACCATTCATTGAAGGCTGGAAAGCATTTTTCTGTTTTTATGTTCCGATTTCATTATCCATACTTCGCTTCTATGAAATAGAGTTGGAACTCTCATCATTTTATGTATGCCTAACCTCAATATATTATCTTTTTTCAGTGTTCTGTAGAATTTTTCATGTTATTCTTGATTGTATAATATATTTTTACGTATCAGGCCAATCTGACGTGAGCTTAACATTATATCAAGATGCATCTTAAAACACTCTTGCGTTTTCTCTTGTTTTATGTTTACTGTCGCATATGACAGATATTACACTTTATTTTTTTGCATATTCCGCAGACCGTCTATTATTTTATTGGAGACCTTTTCTGTTTCTTTATGAAGTGTCTTGTTTCTTTCACATATGTCATATCCACATATTTTCCATGCGTACTCTGTATTTCACTTATTCATGTGCTGTCTTGCAGTTCCGTTATTGAATCTCGGGAAATTTACATTATTTTACCTCCATCTATATTCGTCTCCAGTGATTCTACTTCGTTCTGCTTGTCAATTGTTTCGACCGCTCCCCTTTGCCATCGCCTAGTGTGCCATTATATTCTATCACCTTTAAGATCGATGTTGCCAAATATGAATTCTATTTTACTCGATCCGTCAATTAATCTTCATCGTGTCGAGTGTCTTCTAGAAACATTAGAACATTCCGAGGAATGGGTTTAGTCTTGAATTTGCACAAAACTCAGCTGTGCATAATATAGGCTATTAATACTAGCTAAAAGCACCCAGGGTTGCCCGGGTTTTCCTTTTTGCTTCTGTCTTAAGGACATCTCGGCAACTCAACTATAGTAAATCAAAACGAATTACTGTCTTTATTAAGCTTTCCTCGTCCCTAAAGATGAATCTTTACATAGCGTCACTTGCATGAATTAATGACCTTCTTAGTCAAAACGCTTGCCAAGATTAACACAATTTAAAACAGCGAAAAGAAAAGATGCCATCATGTAGGCCTACCTTACTGGTTTTGTTTTTAATTAGCTTTGTCTCGGTCCCTTTACATCCGCTTAGCATAGACGCAATATTCTACATTTATCTGAAGCTGTGCTGACACAAATTTAATGCAATTTCTTGTCTACGTGCTTTCGCTTGACGTTTAAAGACAGTCGACGATAAATAGGGAATTCTCTTGTTCCCAGTCTGAACTCCTTGGGGTATCATGGCGAGTTAAAATTTACCTCTTTATCGGTCGTATCAAAGAATCAAAATGCTGTTGTTTAGTCAACTGTCCGAAGACAGGTCTGCACCTCTCAAGCAACACCAAGAAGGCACCACTTATGAGACAACTAGGCCAAGAGATAATGGGGTAGGATGGCCAGTTCCTCCATTGCATACATCGTCGACTAGCTACATATTACATTAGTCAGACTTCAGATGCATACAATTACTCTTCGTCCGACACATGTCGTCAATTGTGATGTACTGCCTGATAATAAATGTACATATCAGCCAGAACCTCAATCAGAGGATGAATCAATATGTAAATAAAAAAATATATATTAATAGGATTGGAGAATTGTGTATCCCTTTTCCGCTTTACGCCCGCTTATGTCATACCCGATTTCTTAAATATGACTTGAAAAATGACGCCTTACAAATACTCGTAGGCCTACATAATGTATATTAATTACGTCATTTTTATTTTATGTACAGAATACAGTACAATCTCGCAATAAATAATTTTTGGACTTCAAGAATAACATTTTGAGAGACGCTTATTTTAAGAATTAACAGATTGCTCTTTTCATTAGGCTTAACATATATACTACTGTATATTCACAAATATAATTTAGCAATAACACATATTCGGACATGAACAACAATATTTTGAAAGATATATTTTAGAATTAATACACGGTTATTTTCAGTGAGCTTACGTACGCACATTCATAATTCGTCATTTGTACTTAGGCTAGTTTGGAATCCACCTCTTCAATTTTTCTTCGGTTGCGTCTTCATCTGCCAAGCTAAGAAGGTATGCCATATTTTCTATAACTTCTTTCCATTCTACATAAGAAATATCAGTACGAATACTCGAGAATTAAAAAATCCGTACACATTATTTTAACAGCAGCAGAAATTTCTGCTTTACTCTATTATTTATTCATGTTTATGCTATTTAACGTAACGAGAGGGATAATATGTAGCTAATAAAAATTCAAGTCAAACACCTTTAAAAACTATTAGGTTGATACACAAGTTCGTAGTGTTTTTGTTCGTCATCACAACACTGCGTTGTTGGGAGACTATTGTTGTCGTTTGTAATTTATTTCGAGTGTTGTGCTTGTAAATAGGCTTTGAATTTTGAGGGTTTTAAGAAAGTTTGTGTGTTATTTTGGGCTAAAGAAGATGGAGTGTCAAGTGAAAAGAAAAACAAAAGAACACTTCCGACATATTCTTCTGTCTGAGTTTATTAGAGAGTAAAGGCAGCAGAGTCGGCTCGAAACATTTGTGCCGTGTATGGGGAAAATACCATCGGAGAAAGCACTGCAAGAAAATGGTTCTGTCATGTCAACACACAACACTTAGTATTAAAGCTAGTGTCCGTCCACAGATGATGATTTTATGCATCTGATGAGATAAAGTAGGCATTGTGTACTACGAATTGCTTCCCAGGGATATAACCATAACTGCTGACGTTTATTTCCAACAACTCAGACATCTTGCGGCCGCAATGAAAGAAAAACGACCAGGAAGACTGAATCAAGTGCTACTGCAACACAATAATAAACGCCTGCACTCCGCTGACGCGACGAATGCAGCTATCCAGGAGTTTGATTGGGAAATAATTTCACATCCCCCATATTCTTCCGATCTTGCGCCCTAAGATTTCCACTTCTTCCATTCTCTATCCAACAATCTTCAAGGGAACTCCTTTAATAACGAAGATGTTTTACAAACCTGACTTGATGACTTCCTTAACTCAATACCAGAAGATTTCTTCAGACGCGGAATCGATAAACTACCCCAGCGTTGGCAGAGTCATAGATAATATAGGAGAATATATTACTTATTAATTTCTGCCTTCTACATATCTCAAATATAAACTTTTGATACAGCGAAAAAAACGCTACGAACTTTTGCATTAACCCAATATTATGTACAATATAGGCAATAGAAGTCCATTGAAAAACAAAAGCGGATAAACTAAACTTTGCTTTCTTTCTCTAAAAAAAAAACATCAGTCTTGTAAGAGCTTTCCAGTTGAGAGACTTGCCGACAGTGTGTTGTAGTGTCTTGCTAAAAGCATAGGAACGAGCAAAATGGGTTTCTTATTTATCATGAGTGTTACAAAAACAGTGAAATTGAGTTTGAAGCCTTTCTCACTTAAGAGACTTCTTTGGAATATTTGAGAGCAGCCCGGCTCGACACTGCGTCCATTCCCATCCGCGCGCAACTTTGTGGGCGATCTTTATCTTTTCTCCCCGTGTCCACAACATATTTATAAATACGGTTATGTTCTCGTTAAATCTTATGCACAACATCGCACGATTTTTTCGAGGATTTAGTATTAGATAATGTATCACACTCTGCAAGTGTTTTAGTATTTGCCATTGCAACTTATCCTAGACGTGAAGACATCCAAAGTTTCGTAGTGTCGGCTCCATCATAACTGAAGATAGAGAAAGAGCTATTTTTAGGACAGAAATAGCTGCTGGTAACGGATCCAATAGAAAGGTTTTCCTGTTTCCTTTCCCGAATTTCACTGATGAAGGAACCGATATGTAGCTCCAAAACGTTGGATGTCTCTACCGGTATACTTAGGACACTGTGAAAATACCTCGAAACTCGCATAACACATTGATAGCGTTGAACGCCTCAACTTAAATAAATAAAATAAACAGAAGTACGGTAATAACTTAGGAATTATATTATATAACTACAGTAATTTGAACTAAGTTTAAAAACATCATAGTTGACTAGTTTCGGTTTGGAAGCCATCTTTAGAACTGCGTGGTCTTGCGTCTTCCGGTGTCTTTGCCCCCGATGGGGTTGAGTTTGTGTTGTGTAATATGGAGTCAAATAGTGTGCGTGTGTGTGTGTGTGTTTTCTGAAATTCAGCTGTGTGTTGAGGATTTGTTGTGGATGTGTTTTTGTGTATCTATATTTCGTATTGTGTCAGCCGAGTTAGCTCTGTGGTAGCGTGTCTGCCTCCATACTAGCCGGCCCAGGTTCGATCATCGGCGGGGTCAGAAATTTTCATGTAAAATTTCTACCGCGGGACTAGGAAATTGTGCACCAATATGCCTTGGTTACATTCCAAATGTCTCCGCAGTGCATATTAAAATTGAATAGTTTTAATTATGCAATGGATGCTATTAATAACAGATTGAAATCGTCGCTTGTTGATGAACTTACTAGAATTGTAGCCTATAAAACACTGGCTATCTCAGTTCTCTAGTATGGCAGCAAAGTTTAGATCATACGTAAATGCAGTTAACACCGAATCATTGCCAATGAAATGAAGTTTTTTGAGAAAAACTAGAAGCTACATTAAATTATAAAGTAAGAAAAATACTCACTTTTGGAAGAACTAAAATATCTATCCAGTTTTAGAAAATATTCAAAATATTATAGAACCAAATGAGGCCTCATATAATTAGACTGACTTCTAAAAGAATACCAAGCCAAACACTAAGTTATCATCCATTAGGGAAAAGATCTTTGAGCCGTCTGCTAAAGCGGTGAAATTAGACCGTAGCAGATCATTACGCGTAATTAACAAAAAGAAGAAGAAGAAAATGAATTGCTTACGTTTTTCGAACATTTATACTATGTGCTTATTCCATTGCGTCGTTGTGGCTATGTGGATGACGCGTGCGCTTCAAATCAAGCGGCTTGAGATTCGATTTCCGGAGTGGGCAATTTATTTTCTGTCCCTGGGGCTGGAAATTTATCCTTTATCTTGTGATTTTCGTATGATGTTTCAGAGGTGACCCTGCGTCATGACCGCGTTTGTGAGATGTGTAGCCTACTGTGAATCTCCTTACCCTCCCGGAGTGGTGTACAAGTCGGACTAAAAGAGGGTTAAGCAGATTAAAAAAGATTGGGGGGATATTCCAACTAGCTTTTAAACTAAAAAATAGCGTAATGTTACATTGCCCATGTTTATGATCACCCTCAAAACTGGAGCGTAAAGTGCTTGGAGGTCCCGCCGCCCATGTTTCTATCCTGGGCGCAAAGAGGTCAGAGACGCCCCAGACGTAGTGGGATAATGCACGTCACGCCCTAGGGACCATCACAAAACATACTTCCGTGCACCCGAGTCGAAGGGTGGTTCCAGTTGACAGAGAGGTTTGCGTGATTTCTGTGCCGGTAAAGCTGCAGCTACAGTTCAATATAACCCGGCGGAAGCGTTCTGCGAGCTCTCTTTTGTAATGCTGGCGAGAATCACGAGTGAAACATGTGACAGAGGAATTCAAGCATTGTACTACTTTAATTTGCTATACACAATACTTCTTTTTCTTCAATTCACGGATTGGAACCTTTGCTCCGCTCCGTCCTCATTTTTGTGAGGACTTTGAGTGACAACAGGAGTATTCCGACTCAATGGTCTTCAAGGAGTAAAACCAGAGAACTAGGACAAACGCAAGTCTAGGAATACACAGCCAGTTGTTATGAAAATAATACATGTTGCGGATTCTGATATGTACATAACAAATAACATTACACGCCAATATGTAATTCTTTATTAAGATGAACTGTATTTCGCCTTGCTCATAAAACATCAGTGGACTTGAGTATGTGTTACAATTTGAATTTAGTTTCGTCTCTTTGTCATGCTCCTGTTGCTCCATTATAATAACAATAATAATAATAATTATTATTATTATTATTATTATTATTATTATTTATTTATTTATTTATTTACACTGGTAGAGTTAAGGCCATAAGTTCTTCTCTTACACTCTACCAGGTGACAAAGCATAAGTATACAAGAAGAGAAAATTTAACAAAAAGTTAAAGAACAGGATATTAACGTATTACAAAAAAAAATACCATAACAAAATCGACACTAAACAATCTGAAAATAATATCATAATAGGAAAAAAGTAAAATACAGATCTAAAATTTGGAATATAATAAAAGCAACTCAGTTTGTACAGATAGTTAACAGGGAAAAACGTAAGGAAGGATACAACAAATGGAATGTATCATCAGTGTTATTATGTTTGTTTATACTGTATATTAATTATTTTTATGCTCGACCATGCCGAAATGTAGTAATTATACACCTGGTAGCAGTCCTTTAATGCATGTCATTAAAGTACACCTACTCATTAAAGTACAGATGTTCAGCCAATGACAACTCAGCTTACAGGTGTTCAGCCAATGACAAGTCACCTTTGCACCGTTATAAAACCGCAAGTATCGATTATTCTCGGATATGCAATCGAAAGAGAATTAGCGAAAAGTCACGGAGGCTGAAAATTCAATACTGTCGCAGGTTATGTTCTGTTACTATAATAATTAGCGTTAATTGTAAATAATATTCAAATAAATTCAATTTGTCATCTCGTTTTTCAATGTCGAATTCAATAATCAAGGTTATATCAAGTTTAACGGGATTACATCAAGGTCAATGACATTATTGTTCCTCGGAAAAAATCAATACTTTCGCGTCTGCGCACATCTCACAATTCACGACCTAGAACAAGGTCACTTTCGATCTTGTCAGATACAAATAAAATGTATACATCTGAATAATTTCAAGTAGAAATATGGTCGAGCATAAAAAGTTGTATGAAACTTGCCTTTAATGGTAATAAGACGCTCGTATGAATATTTTGAAACTCGCTTGCGCTCGTTTCATAAATATCCATACTTGCGTCTTAATTACTGTCATTATAGGCTCGTTGAATAATGTACTATTAACTATAGGCCTATATTTGTTTATCATATGAGGAGACAAAGAGGAAAGCAGAAAATAGGAAAGATTGGAGAAAGCTGGATTTGCAGTGAAAGACCTGCCCTTGGGCAGAACATTGAATGAATGAATGAATGAATGAATGAATGAATGAATGAATGAATGTTTATTTATTTATTGCAATTTTAGATTGGAATATTGTAAATAATATTTATTGTTATGTTTATAATGGTGTATATTATTATTTTTATTGTAAATATTGTTACTATAATTAAATTCTAAGCTTATTTCTGAAAAATGCTACAATACACCATTGAAGATATAATGCAAGCGCTCTTGAATTCATAATTAACCAGTAAATATATAGCATTTAAATATTTTAATATGTAATAAATTGTAATATAATATGCTTGGTATCGAAGAAGACATGCTACTGATATCTTTACGTCAATCCTTTTATGTTTAAAGAGCTTAGTTGCTTGACAAAGGTGTTCAGGATGTTTCTTTTTGAGACCATAAGTGTCTTCATGTTTTCTGATTCATTATTATTATTATTATTATTATTATTATTATTATTATTATTATTATTATACCTTTAAAATTAACATTAATGTACTAGAGAATGAAAGCCACATTCCGCGGCCTTGTTTAGTATCCCCAGGGCGTCTTCACTGCACAGATTTTCTATCTCTTGAACTTGTCGCGTGCTATTCTCAAGAAGTCGTAAGCCACTAGCACGAAGATTCATACGTGCGTCACGTTTTGCTCCGCTGTACGTGTCCACTCAAACCTCACGTTCCACACGATGCTCCAACTTGATATCTTAACAACGAGGTTTCAAGAAATCAGAATATCATACAAGAGGCGAAATGGTTCAAATCATGCGTTTCCTGATTCTAGTTGTCATTTCTGTCTTACACACTTTATACATCAGTAGTAAAAATGTTATGACGATGTTTTCGAAGTTAAATTGCTTCCAAGAAGAGTTTTTGCCTTTGGGGAGCCGGCATTGAAAATAGACTCAAGTTTGAGAGTAAGCTGTGACAGTCAGCATCCCGACTTCACACAACTTCGTGCTTTGTACTCGGATATATCTTTTATCACGGTGTTAAAATGACTTGTTGTACGACTCCCACGGGATTTTCCCTTAACCCAATATGAGCAAATGCTGGGTAACTTTTGGTGCTGGACCCCGGACTCATTTCACCGGCATTATCACCATCTCATTCAGACGCTAACTAACCTAAGATGTTGATAAAGCGTCGTAAAATAACCTACTAAAATAAAATAAATAAGTTTCGAAGGATTTGCGATGTCAGCAATCATTCTATTTATTGTGTGAACAAACTCAGAAAATAATCCGACGCAAATTGAATGCACGAAGTTTTAATTTGATAGTTTATCATCCTTTCAGTTTGTTTTTCTGTGTTTGTATCTCCATTGATGAACAATGCACATGTGGAAGAGTGTTTGATAAAGGTGCCCGTTATTTTTGTTACAGAGTTTTACTCCTTTATATAGACTCCTGTAAGCGCTTAATTAAATAGAAGCTAGAATGGAACAGAGACGAGGAATTTCATTATGGGATAAATCAATATAGACATCAAAGAGATACGAATACCACCGGGACTCCTGTCGATGCAGGGAAAAGGAAAATAATTATATTTACAGTTATTTTCTCAGAACTGTGAATTTTGTAGCTTTCCTGGCACACAGGAAGCGAGAGATTCCCGTGTCGCATTATCACATGCGTACCATTGTGCAAAGGGTTTACAAGATTTACATTAAAAGTTAGAGAGAGAAACTTTTGGACGTTCACAGCTCTGATACTGTTTTCTAAATGCAGGTAACGACATTATTGTCATTATTTCCCATGAAATTAAACTTCGCATACTGTGGTATAAAGAGTGCCTTTCTATCGAGTGACATGTGAATTTGTACTTTGTGACGAGAGGTTAAGGTTCAGCACTTTCTCATGGCGCTGTATTAGAGTAAGGTGATAGTGGACATTTATAGTGAAATTATGGCGAGGAAAATGGAAGTACCCTAAGAAATCTTCTAGAATGAATAGTATCAATTGTGACTAGATAGTAATAGAAACGAAAAGTCTGATATCGTTTTATTCTTATATGCAATATTATATAACATTTTAACCTTTAATCGGATGTAACCGTTAGGGAATTCTAAATATTTAATGGAGAAAATTATGCAATCATGATTTTCTTCAGTCCAAGACCGTTAATCTCTCCATCGATCCCGGTCCATGTGTTTGATGTGAATTTTCTTCTCTACAATCTTGTTCCATATATTTAAAATATTTTATAATTCACATTACATTTCTATCAATTTTCAGTTTTTCTTAGTTATGTTTGTCCTAAAGTTAATATTTTCTACAGGGACATCATTTTATTTTTACTAACATTTTTAATATTAACCTGTCTATGCCTTTAGAGAACCGGAAACACCGCTTGCTCCCCCCTCCAAGACTGGAGTTCGATGATACTGGCGTAAAACACAAATCACTCTACTAGGTATAGGATGGAAGAAAAGTAGTTCATCCATTTACGTAAACTAGGAAATATCGCGATTTTGAGTTTGATAATTTTCATTAGGTTTTTCTTTAATCAAAGTACAGTACTATATTAAGAATGAGTGTTTTTACTCACGAAGTGAGTTATCCATGCTAACGTATTCATTATGCGGTGTATATTATACTGTCTACAGCACATTAGCGTACAATATAGAGAAAGAAGTTAAATTGAAAAATAATCATAATATGAATATTTAAACACAATTTTGAAAATGGTGGCCGTTCACTTCGATACAGGCTTCAGTTCTTTTGTGCATATTATCGCACTATAGACTATAGCATCTAATTCCAATTGCCAGTTTCGTCCTTCGTACTAGTAACTCATGTTGAAATAATTCTGTACCTACTCTACGTAGAGTAAATTCAATCTTCACTTCTGCCCGACCCGAAAATATAAAATTACTCAGATATGCTATCTACTGTCCGTCCAAGTGGTTATGCCGCAGGATTGTAGAAAGGGAGGAAATCACGTGACAGTTAATTACTTAACGAGGCCCTTTTATTTAAATTAAATTAAACAGCTGTATAATATTACGTAAACTTCCAATTCCTAAGAGAAATTAATGTTTTCAGAAAAGAGCTAAGACAGCCCAGCTTTTACAGTGGGGCGAGCAGAAGCAGGTGGGGAAATCGGGATGCGACGTAGGCAAACGGACAGTACCTGTGCGAAAATATGATTCAAATTGAAAGCTCTTTCGTCACTGGAAAACGCGAACATATTTCTGGAACGTACTATACTCAGTAACTCAGTACTGCTTACTATCTGCGGTCTTGATTCTGTGTGGAGTTGGAACTTCATTAGTAGAAGGGGTGGGAGTGAAGTACATTCAAAAACTAAGGTACAATAAAAATTGAAGTAAAAATAAAATTATGTCCCTGTATAATTTATTTTGAGTTTCATTTATGCATTATTAATTTTCTAACACGCATCACTTTTTATGTCATTGCTGCCATTTTAACCACATTTATCTCTAATTAGAGCGGAAGGTATATGTGGTAACATATTAGTGTCATACAAGTTCTGGTACATGAATAAAACTTGGACTAAAGATAGTTGAAATGGAGATATTTATGATGTGGTTGTAATCGCATAATTAATTATATGATACTGTTACTCTATAATGTTGAATGAATGGAAAACACAAAGCGTTCGGCTCTGATCTGGCCGTTGTGGAGCGAGTGGCGCGCGGTATAGGCAGAGCCAATTTCGATCTGTAAGTTTCCGCGGAGTTCCACGGTTTGCGGCGTAAACAGCGACAATTTCGATCTGTAACGCCACGGAATTTGTCTCCAGATTGCCAACACACGTCCCGACTGCGTCGATTTTCACATATGTATCATTCATTCATTTAGTGTTCTGTCCAAGGGCAGGTCTTTCACTGCAAACCCAGCTCTCTCCAATCTTTCCTATTTTCTGTCTTCCTCGTTGTCTCCTCATATGATCCATATATCTTAATGTCGTCTGTCATCTGATATCTTCTTCTTCCCCGAACTCTTCTCCCTTTCACTATTCCTTCCAGTGTATCCTTCAGCAAGCAGTTTCTTCTCAATCAGTGATCCAACCAATTCCTTTTCCTCTTCCTGATCAGTTTCAGCATCATTCTTTCTTCACCCACTCTTTCCAACACTGCTTCATTTCTTATTCTGTCTGTCCACTTCACACGTTCCATTTTTCTCCATATCCGCATTTCAAATGCTTGTATTCACTTCGTCGTAATGTCCATGTTTCTTCCCCATATAATGCCACACTCCATACAAAGTACTTCACTAGTCTCTTCCTTAGTTTTTTTTTTTTCAGAGGTCCGCAGAAGATGCTCCTTTTTCTATTAAAAGCTTCCTTGGCCATTGCTATCCTTCTTTTGACTTCCTGGCAGCAGCTCATGTTACTGCTTTTAGTACACCCTAAGTATTTGAAGCTGTCCACTTGCTCTACTGCCTCATTTAAAATTTGCAAGTTTATCTTCTGTATTTTTCTTCTTATGACCGTGCTCTTCGTCTTATTTGCGTTTATCTTCATCCCATACTGCTCACAGCTATCATTTAGCTCCAGTAGCATATCCTTTAGTATCATTTCCTCCTCTGCTAACAATGCCATATCATTAGCAAATCTTATGCAGTATCATACATAAAAAGTATTTGTTCTAGCGTATATTTTTCGGCTGGTCTATCTCATTTAATACACACGCACTGAAATTACAGTTGAAAAATTAACATTAACATATTTATACAGCAGACACGCGCAGTTCATGGCTTTGAGGTGACGTAACATCAGCCGACTGCGATTCGGCCCTCTCGGCCCAGACCTGAAACGAACGATTTGTACATTTCTTACGAGAAATTAATGTTATGCATAATAGAATGATGTAAGTATTTTCAGTTTAAACTCATCAGCTAAACACATTCAGTACGTTACCATTTTGTTTCGCAACAAAAGTATTTCGATTTGTAATCGAGTGTCAACACTCGTCTAGCCAATATGAATGCTTCAGTGTTCATGTGGACTGTAGTAAATGTAGATACAGTTAAATTAGAGACAACAAATAGGTATACTTCATCACGCTGTTTCTAGCCAAATACCTGTTATTATCACATACTGTATCAGTTAGTGATATTACCGTCTTTGCTAAAATCGGTGTTGACAGATTAACTTTATCAAAATATCAGGGAATTCGAAAAGTAATGGCAACATAGTTACCGTTTTACACTACATTTATTTAGGTTACTTTTAACATTATATACTTCAAATATAGTCCCCTACCATGTCAACAATACGTTGCCAAATCATCTGCAACATCATTTCTGTATATCTCTCTTACCGATAGATCTAAAACTCTTTGGTTGTGAGCTTTTGATTGAAAGTGAATTCTTCTCTTCCACACTTCTTGCAATATTTCATTGTGATAGGGCTTCTCTCCCATAAGTTCCTTTTAATACCCTAAACCACCGAGTTGCATTTTTTTCTTCTTGCAACTTGGATTTTTGTAGAGTACCTACTGAACATTTGTTAGGGCTGTATTATGTGCTACAAATGAGAAACAGTCACTGTATTAAAAATATGGTTACCTCGAGATTTTCAATATTGCATATTTATGAAATAATTGCTGCTGTATCACGTACCGGTACTACAATATTTCAATGGTCACTGCTAGGAGCATTGATTTACAGCATTGTTGCCATTACTTATCGAATACCTTAGTATATCACACATGATTATATCTATTATCTCTGTCTTGCTCCTTGATTGTATGACATTAATCGATTCTCCTGTATTTCTGAATTGTATCATCTTCCTTATCTCATCCACTTGCCAACATACCCGATACCGTCATCGTATTAATTATCTCAATCTGCGCCGGTTCAGAATGCTTTTTATTAATTATTATCACCCTGTAGGCAGTGGTAAAGATAGTTCCGTTTAGTTTGTGAATATTATTCCAAGTTATTTCAGAAATTTTATAATTATTATTTTGTGAAATAAATTTTTTGACAAACAGATCAAAAATACTTAAACTTTTGGTCTCTTAGTCGGTTTTGCTAGTAGAGCCGTCGATGTAACGGCGCGGGAGCGAGTTCACATTTGCACATACACAAAAGCTTCAATTCACCCCTAAGGCTGTAGTTTGGCGTTACAGAGTTTGCTCTCAAGATGCCATCCCAGATTTTTAGGGAGAGACCAGACAGGTAGCGACAGACACAACTTCGTGTATTGATGTAACTGCTTTTGCAAATGCCAGTGGCAATGTATGCTTCTGATAATTCTCTTATTATGTAAATAATAAAACCCAGTTAAATATATACACTACTATTTCATAACTTTATTGAAAATATTCTATTTTCGGGTAACAAATGGACATTATATGATTCAATACAGTAATAATGGACAAATAATATAACGCATTGAAACTTTCAAGTAATTCAGTAGGCCTACAGAAAAAAATAAATGACAGGAGATTTATAAAATCCCTTGATCTTGGTATGTAATTCAGTTCACAGGTTCTAGGTCTTTTTCGCCTGTCACACATTACAAATGTAACAAAACTTATTTCTACTGGGTAATAAAATGTTTATTAAAATAACTAAAGGTTGTTTATGATATTTCATTTCTTGAACATTGAATACATTTACAGTTTGCACATTTATAGTTCATGTAGATGCATTATTATGAATAGCTACTACCGGTACTTGTAAATTGTCATTTCTTTTTGTGTTGTTTACACACCTTCACACGTTATTTTCCACTCTTTTTGGCATGTTTTGATTTTACCGGCTCACGAATTTTACTTTCATTATTATTTCGTCTTTAGCTAGCGATTATGCATGTGCTCTGCTTGCGACTTGTTCGCTTCCATAACAAAGCGATACTGATTCTTGTAAAAGTTGCCAATTTGAACCTTCACATATACGCTTAGATATATAATGGATATTTTCATTTTTTTTTATTTTGAGTATCCAATCTCCCTTGTTCAGTCTGGTCCGTTTGGGTATGGATAATATTAATTTATTATTATAAAGTTATTATGATAGTACGAAAAATTTCTTACTGGTTATATTATGATTAAAAGATGGGAGTTTCCATATATGACAATCAACATAAAGGACAAATGAAAACGTAGATGATTAAAATGGCTACTACAAATCAACAGCGGGCACAATGCGTTCTTTGGTATGCTAAATGCGAGAGTGTTAAAAGAGTTCAAAGGGAATTTCGATGTGAGTATGGTGTGCGTAATGTACCTAAATACGAATCTGTAATGTTGTGGTATCGAACATTTGTAGAAACAGGTTCTGTGTTAAAAAAAAAAAAAGAAACATGCAGGAGGTCGCAGGCGAAACCCAGTACGAGAAGCAGCTATCTTTTGGATCCACCCCCCCCCCCCAAACTCCCCAGATCTAACCTCTCCTGACTTCTTCGTGTGGGGTTTTGTTAGGCATTGTCTATTCACAGAAACCCAGGAACACTGATGATCTGAGAGTAAAAATTACTCAAGTTTTTCAACAAATCACCCCTCTTATGTTACAACGGACATGGGCTGAATTGCATCACTGTTATGAGTTGTGCAGGGTGCGCAATGGGGGGGGTCATGTTGAGCTCTGAGGAATCTCCCATCTTTCAGTGCCGTATGCACAAAGTTTCAACAAATAAAATTCGGTATTAAATGTTTTACGGTGTTTTTATTTTATCCATACCCAAACGGATCACTCTGTATAAGTAGACTTATCTAGCTTGCATATGCATAGCCGATTGTTGTCTTATCAGCGTGTAACATAATTTCCTTTTACACGCATTTCATTTATGATATATATTTAACTGAGTTTTGTTATTTACATAATAAGAAAATTATCAGAAGCATACATTACTATTCGCATTTGCAAAAGCAATTGCATAATTACACGAAGTTGTATCTGTTGCTACCTGTCTAGTCTCTCCCTAAAAGTCTGGGATGACATCTTGAGAGCAAACTCTACCGGCAGATGCATTAACGAAAGCGATGATGCTGCTCGTATAATCAACTTTAGGAACTTATTCTTACACAAAAGTGTTACATATGGTTAAGTTTGTGGGTCGAATATTGGCGTTTAACGTCAAAACGGAAACACAAAATATCATTAATAAAATTAATAACTTCGTTATCATTGATGACATTATTAGAAGACATTTAGAGAAATACAGGAATTTCCTGTGGGAAGTTGGAGATCATACTTTCGCCACTTCAGTTGATTTTGGCCTCTCTCAATTTTACCAAGTATGAACCACCTGCACTATACTACATTATTGTAGCTGAGTGACAAAGTCTGGTACTTCGTCATGGTGATATGATTTGATCATGAAAAACTTATCGAATTATATTAAAAGAGACGTAAATTGCCAGGTAAAATTACTTAGGCCTATCCCTCATTTTTTCATTAAAATTTCACTGTGATTTGATCAGATTGAAATCAATATCTGTTGCGTATAAAACCGATCTATTATAGGTATCCTACAAGCAAAACTCAGATCGAACTCCTCGCAACGCGCATGGTGTACCCCTCTTACCGCTCTGCAGTAGGCGTGAGAGCATGCTGGGAACGGGAGCATACGTCATCTGCGCGAGACAGTCATGCCCGCTGGTTTCTGCGCACTGAGTTTTCCTTGTAGGATGCCTATAGTCATTTAATTCTACCGCTGTGAAGTAACGGTTAGCATGTTCAACTGTGAAATAAGAGTGCCCGAGTTCAAATCCTGGTTGAAGTTTTTCCTAATGTTTCTCTTAAACAAGTGAAGCAGGATTTCATGGTAATTTTCGACTTTCGACTTCGGACTCAATTTCACCATAATTCCTTCACATGTCATTATCATCATTACCACAGCTCGGGTTAAGTTCACGGATCAGCATTCAATATTTATACAAGAGTGCGACCCTTCGGCGCAAATATCGTTTACAGAAGAAGAGTGATAAGCAATAAGCCTCTGGCTACAGTGTAAGCCTTCTGGCCCCTCCTGTGTAAAAAGAAAATAGTTATTTAGCTAATAGTGAACGCAATATGAAGTGAAACATTACGAATAATTATAATAATAATAACAATAATAATAATAATAATAATCTCACACACAACCTCCCTCTCCCTCTCCCTTCCTGTAACATTATAGCCCCTGGAAATCCAAATTTGACATATAATTTAAATCCAAGCGTTTTTGTTCTGTTTTCACCTTCATAACCATTATCGCCATCACCATCACTACTACAGCACGATTATCATCACCTCCAATATCACATAGCCACTGGCACTACCAACATCATCACAGTTATCAGCACCATCACTGCCACCTGCACCATTACTACCATCATCACACCATTAGTCATTAGCACCACCACAATCACTAACATTATCATATCGTCTTGATTACCCTCTACTGCCACAGAATCATCACTGTTGTAGTGTGGCAGCATACAAAACATAGCGCCTCCGTTCTTGCGTCGCTCATGATGTCATCCTTTCACACGTACTAAGTGATAACGCGAGACGTGACAAAGAGGTAGGCCAATTTACACTCTACTCTAAAATACGCTAATGTAGTAGGCATATAGCAGTGTTATAGTATATTATCTATAGTAAACCTTGCTTCACAGCAGCAGAGTCGCACTCTTCATAGAATCAAGACAAATGACATCCGCTACTCCAGTCTGACGGGTAGGAGTACTTGGTTTCTGTGCACTTTGGAACCCTTGTTGTCCGGGTATACCTCCACGTGTATACATTTCTTCACTAGGGAACGGATTTCTGTTTTCGTATCTATTTTATTTGTTACGTCCTAGACTATGTTATTCAGATATCTCTACGTTTCATATACACAGGATCACCCCTGTTAAATTTTGTAAGACCTAAAATGCCTAAATGATCAATAAACTCATATAAATTCTTAAAAACGTTTTGTGTCTGAAAATTGCCTTTTAGTATTTTGCATATATTTAAAATAAAAATAGCGGTACTAGAATTGCAAAAACGTCTAAAAAATTACGAAAAATGATTTTTAAAATTAAAAGAAATATATATATATCTTACAAACACTGGTCTGGCAAGTTCGTTCCATATTGGTCTTAGAAGGTGAGGAAAAATATTATCTAATTTCCTGGAACGGAAGTTCGTTTTGAAAAGTCCATCTAGCATAAAAGTTGTTCAGGTTAGGCGAGAGCTTACAAATAAAGTTTTCGCGTCAATCCAACCCCGCTATGCGAAATGAAACTGACCAATCAGTAATCATTCTCTTTCACAGATAGAATTTGAGTCTTCATTTCAGTAGCACTCATTTTCAACACCAGTTCTTTGTATATAAATTCCACCTAAAATTGAATATGTACTAAAATTAAATAAAATTAACAGTTAATAATTTTAAACTCCCTAAAAGTTCTAAATTAGATTTGATAAAGTTCCAAATCTTTTTTTAGTAGGCTCTCCGAGAAATCCGTCTCCTAATCACCACATTAATCACCATTATCACCACCGTCTTCAAAATACCACCACCACCACCACCACCGCCACCACCACCATAACAATAAGTAGATGGTTTTATTAAGATTTATTGAGCAGCTTCGAAAAAATACTGGTGTATACCTAATCTTGCTGGAATTAATAAATTTATTCCCCTTTCGAGCAGTTTATGGCACGCTGATCGCCGTTAGAAAACCTTTCCATTGCTACTGTGAACGAAGTGCTGTACCTATATGAAGTAAGAAGAGTTTCCTAACCAAAGCTAATGCGAAGACCTGCAGTTTTGCTGCTGTTCAAAGGCCTCTTTACACGCTGAGTTGCGCCAACTTCATACGTAGTAATGGAAAATTCGTTCCTTGGCTCCTGATTGTGTTTTCTGTGCAGCACGCTACAACTAATTATTTTCCGTCTTGATTCCACGACCGTACTGACCGTCCTTACACAAACACCGGTCGTTCTAAACAGCAAAACAGAAGCCAAGGAAAGTATCTTAGTGTTTACTAGAGTGGATTATCTTAAATTGGATTAAGCAAGTCGTCTAAAACCAGGCACCCGACATTCAATGTTGTTGGCTGTTTTCTACAGAAATTGCCTGGCATTGTCTCTCTGATCTACCAATGGTTATCTTTTACTCTGCAAATGTTTGATTCATGGAGTTGTTTTTGGATACGGTTTCTCTCCATTCTGTTACGTGGATTTTTCTCGTTTCTCTGATTTAATTTTATCTAACGATTTTGAATTTTCAATTCCTATCTGATATCTTTGTTGTCTGTTTATCCATGAACTTATAACCTGTGAAATTTCTCATCAATATCGTTTCTTTTACTTGAAGTCCCTTGTTATACTTTTAACGTTCAGTAACATTTATCTACGAGCCTCCGTTAGACAGAAAGTGAGTCACACTGATAAGTAACATCGCCTACTACCTATAATTCAGTAGGCCTGCCTGTAAAATATAGGCATCACAAAGCTATATGTAAATTAAATAATAAATAGCTTTCCATCTAATAATATTTTACACGTTATTACATAATTACTGAAAACATACAAAAAAAAATTACTCACTCCCTAGCTTCAATCGCTTGGCACACCCAAAGTACAAGAGTTGGTTATACAGGATGTTAAAAAAAACTATCCATTATTTTAGGAGGTGCTAGTATGCATCAAAACAAGAAAAAAGTGTAATAAACATGGGTCCTACAACACATACTTTCTGAGATCTGAACACTTGTTCATAGGAGGTGCTCAATGTGACTGTTCTATTACAATGTTACCAATGATACTCCTTTTTGTAGTGTATTGTCTTGGATTTTCATAGTTGTTTAGTCAACTGTCCGAAGACAGGTCTGAACCTCATGAGTGACACCATAAGGCATCACTCATGAGGTAACTAAGCCAGGATATAATGGGTAGGTTGGCCAGTTCCTTTCCTCCTGCATTTCATACATCGCTGACTAGTAACATGTTACACTATTCAGACTTCAGATGTATACAAACAATTTTTCTTCCTTTGACCACATATCGTCAAATGAGATGTACGGTCTAATTATAGAATCTCAATCAGAGAAGGATTTTGTCATTAAAATACATACACTAAATAATTTATTTTACAAAAAGGAATTTTTATTATAACAAAACTTAAGGCTCCTATTTTAATTTATAAAGTATGCTGTTTAAGTGGATATATAATAAAATTTTGCACAGATTCGCATAAAAAGCTCTTGGCTTATTACGAATAATGCATTATATTGTTTTACTATTTACAAAAATCGAATCGGTATTTCAAAATAATATTGCAGAAATACTTCAAAATATTAGTGGTTCACATTTCGCTACTAATTTTGAAAATAAACTACAGTACTGCAAAAATGAACATTTGAAAAAAATGTCTAAAATATGTATTACGTCCATACGTTTAAATGTGCAGCTTAGAGTGTTTCACGGGAGAAAGGCTAAGTATGTGTGAAAAGGAGCTGAACACTTAATAAAGTTCGACCTGCATATTTCTATCGCCCTTTAAATTGCTGATGACGAGATGGAAGTACTGTATGAATTCTGAGATTATATTAGTGACTTCGTTTACGGAAAATTGAAGTTTTTACACAAAAATATAAGGTACTGTTTATAAGAAATCGTTGTACAGATACGGAAATAAAATTTGGAGCTGCCTTATTGTGCCAGGTTTCGCTTACAACACACTGCGCATGTGCTGTAAACAAAAGCCCCTGAATATATATGCTATTTGTGGACAGTCGTGTGAAGTTGTTGCCTACATACAGGTGGACTCCCATCAAGATTTGCTCCAAATTTTAATTCCGTATCTGTACATAGGCAGATAGACAGACTGCATGTTAAAAACCACTTCTTGAAACTTGAAACTTGAAACGTGTATTTTAGTGAAAGTCTCTAAATCGGTGTTAACATATTTCAGTACTTTTTCTATATACAGTCTGTGTAAAAAAAAATAGAAAGCATCAGTGGACAATAATACTGATTCTTTAAACATAGAGTAGCTGATAGAGTGTGTTAAAAGTTTTAAAATTTGTAGAAGTGTATCAGATAGACAATGAAATTAAATAGGTTCTTGATCTCATTAATCATATTACGTTGAAGGTAATATGTTTGTGCAAAATGAACACTTCAGCCTAACCGTCTGAGTCCTGTACACCTAGCTCTATACCAAACTTCATAAAAATGAATTTCTTGCAGAGAATTTCCGCACACTAGAGCATTAATAGTTGCTATAGCAACGGAGAATTGCTTTAGCAACTTCGTATAAGTTTCTTAAAGAGATTAAGAGTTCTGGAATGTGGTTGCCTTGGCTGTTAAGAACTTTGATACTACATAAGCATGTGGCCTTATCAAAAAGTTAATGTTCACATGACCTCCTTCGATTTCGCATAACGAAAAGCGTCCCTTCATTAAATTAGCAATTAAATGGCTATACGGATCTGTAAATTCCATTTAAGCTTTCGAACACAAATAGGAGCTGGCCTAACCAGTCCTTCAGTGCTCTTGACATCTACTGCAGTTTGGCGACAAAATTTGAAAGGAGGGACTTGGTTATATATTTCAATGACAGATACGACTTTCTAGATGCATATTAGAATGCTCGTCTTTAAAAAATGACAAACTTGGACTTGTTCGACTTCAACTCTGAACTCTAGACTAATATCTTGATTCAAAATAAATGGATTTTGAAAAATAATCGAAATACAAAAACAAATTAAAAATAGTGTCGAAATAATAAAATTGAGGTAGTATTTAAATAAAAATTAAACATTACATTTAAAAATACCCAAATACAAAATTAAACATACATTAAAGCGGTAACTAAATACCGAATGAAATAATGAATTAAAACTAAATCGTCGGACATAATAAAAAAAACGATTACATAGATATCGAAGTTCGAATTTAGGAGCTGGAATCAGTATCCAAGTACCAAATTAAATATAATTGATTGAAAATCATGCCGAAATACAAAATCAAATATTGGGATTAAAACTATATTGAATTATAAAATTGAATCGTGCATTTAAAATTATGTAAAAACTCTCAGAGTTTCGGAGAATACTGAATGCAACTCGATGTGTGCGTCTTGAGTTGCTCCGCAGACATCTAAACGCTATTCAACCTCCCGCCAATTGTTCTGTGGCATTTGTGGAGTCACTAGCGCAGCTGCATTTGTGATGCGTTGTCTCAGTTCCTCCAAAGTGTTAGCTCTGCCTCTTTGATACACAGCATCCTTCACAAAGTCTCAGAAAAAGAGTCCAAGGGAGTCAGATCGGGTGACCTGATTAGCCAGGCAATGGGTCCTCTTCTTCCGATCCACCTAGCCATGTACGACGAACACAGCGTTGTACATGCGTAACAGATTTATTTTATGCTAGCCATAGCACACACTGAACTTTCCGTTGTGGTGTCCACATGTTGACGATGGCGTGTTCTCCTATAAAATAGCGCCAGGCTTGTATTAGTGACAAACAAACTAAAGTTACGCATGCAACTGTTTTCAGACTTTTTTTGCGTAAACTGGACAGTTTCTCCATCTTATTAGATATACCCATAAATCTCAACGACATCTTTATCTGGTTTTAAGTGGTGAGCATTTATTTCTCGATCCCTCTAAGCGGAACACGGTGTATAATGCAAACCTATATATAAATTAAAACAAATATGTACATAATATATTTAATTACATAGTTAATATTTTACACGTTGTTAAATAATTATTTAAAACAAGCAACAGTCTTCGCTCACTCCCCATCTTTAATCGCATACCACGCTCTAGTTCGAGTGTCCATGTGGGAAAAAAATGTTGTCATGAAATCTCGACCAGTGTATGGGAGTTCTGTGATGAATATGTAAAGCTAGAGTGAGTATGCGTAAGCCATCTATGACGAATGGGAAATCGTGCTTAACACGCGTTACCTCTGCACTAGTTGGATGACGTTCACCTTTGCTGAAGCATGTGGACGTAGGCCAGCACTAAGCTGGTCGACTTTGGCCATTGATATGCTATCTCGCCATGGAAAGAGATGCCCAAATTAACACTTTACGTTATGTAATGTATTTACATATGTATGTTTTGAATTATATTAAATATTGCAGTATATTCGTGCATTTACTCGGCACGCTTTCTTCGTTTCGACATATCTGCGGATGACGTCACAGCGGACTACGTAACAGTCTTCTTAAATTTTTTTGGATGTTTTTAATGCTGGGAAAGTTGATTTTGGTTATTTCTCAGGTTATTGATAATTATTTTATGGTGTTCCTTATTGGAAATAGCTCATTGCGAATCGTTCTTTTAAGCATGATTTTTCAGGGCGTCGACGAGACCCTCGTTGCCTAAAATACGGTAACAGTAATTTAACTCTCTAGTATTTATTTGTTATTTTTTTATTGAACATAACAGACAAAGCCCAATTACAATATTCAAGACTGACAAACTAATTTATAAAACATAGACAAGGAAAAGGAAACAAACACGTATTAAAAACTGAAACAAAGTAGAAATAAGAGAAAGAAAAAAAAGAGAAATTGAAATAAGTTGTAAAAGTAGCTTCAGATTAACTAACAACAATATTCTGTAAAATATGATAACAAATAATTCTGAATCTAGAGAAATTCATATTGAAAATATCAACATTCGAATGATGTAATTTATTGTATAACTGTAACATTTGGAAAACTGGGGATTTTTTGTTGGATTCAGTATTTGCCCTTGGTATGTAAAATAAATTTCGAAATTTTTTATTAAGCTTAGGTGCATATAATGTTATATAATAAAATAAACCAACACAGTCCAACTTATTGTTAATAATTTTATAAAGAAAGTTTAAAGATTGACAATTTCGTCTTATTTGCAAACTAGTAAAATGGAAATGTTGAAGCATTGTAGCATAACTCTCATAAGTAGGATAATTATTATAAAGTCTGTAATATAACCACTTTGGAAATGTATTTTGAATTTTTTCTAGTAACGGAATATATTTGTTAGTAACTGAGTTCCAGGTAACCGCAGCATACTCTAATTTAGATCGAACAATGGAATTATACAAATTATTATAGTTTTGACTTTAAATTTACAAGAATTTCTCATAACAAATTCTAAACTTTTATAGGACAAATTTATAATATTATTAATATGACTATGAAATGTAAAATTACTCCTAAATAATATACCTAAATCTTTATGTTCATTTTCTGCTGGTAAAACTGTTGTCTCTATTTTATATGAAAATTTATATGCCATAAGTACTACATTTTCTCGCCATTTTGGAGCGTTTGCGAGTTGCAGAGTGCACAACAACGTTCAATCAAAGATTTTGAGCTATCTTTCGCGATAATTGAGCACAACTCAAGTATACACAATTGTCATAGTCTTCAATTTAACAAAGTTTTTTATTAACAAATTGTACTAAAAATCTTAAATCATAGAAGCTAGTTAAAATCTGAATAGAGATTTGAAAAATTTATATTTGCTTATGTAGTACATTTCTAATATGTATAGTAGGCCTATCACTAGTCCAAGGCATAAAGCCTTAGACTGCTACGGCGCGGAATGAGTGTTAGATAATATCATGTCAAATCCTACTGTAGTATTCATCTCGTTATCACCAATTCCATCGATGGTAGATAAGTATGAGTTGATACAGCGTATAATATGTACAGAACATCAACCCTTGAAATATATAGAGATTTCCGAAAGTAAATTTTCTTAGTTGTAGTTGTTTTTGTATAATTGCAATTTTTTTATTTTACTGGAACTTTATGTTCGAAGCGAACGCCATGTTGCACACCGTTGTTGCTCTAGTTTCTGAGTTTCGTTTTACATATATAAAGATGCGTATTTTTAGAAGTTAGAAAGAAGGCCTGAATCTCCAAATGTGATGTCGTTGCTCCATGACTGACGAACGCGGAGGACAGAATAATCTTGTAAGCCTGCTCTTCATCCCCTGGGAAACGAAGTGGACTTAAAAATCTCGCGTCTGTATGGGACCGACCCCTCGACCTCCCCGCAGTGTTAACACAGCGCGCAGCCAGCTGAACTATAATCCGGTTTGTAGTCCCTGATTAATTTTATGCGTTTTCAGGTTGTGTATGTGCGAAAGAGGTAGAGGACCAGAGACTGAGGATTTTGCAAAAAAAAAAAAAAAAAAATCGGTGAGTGAACGAGCATATTTTCACTAAAAACGGGACATTGCAATGTGCGTGAAGTAAATCTCAAGGCACAAAATTTCGAATTCCAATAAAAACACATCCAGTAATGATTATAAATACGGATATATTATATTTTAAAATCGCACGCCTAGATTGTTTAACAGACTTGGTTGTTTTGTTGGTTACTGTACAACTTCGCCAGACAATGGCGACCACGAGACGCAAGTCAGCAATGTTGTGGTTTGTATGACACGACCATTACCGCATTCAAGTGGCCATGTATTGATCTGATCTGCATGAATGTAAAATCCCTCGTTGTGTTTCAAGTGTTTGAACAGCGGAGATTGCAGAGTGCTACAAAATAATCACAACTATTTAAATCCAACATTATTAGTGTCAGGGCGCTGAATACTTGAGTACTCTTCTATTTAATGGACGTCACTCGCCCAGGATTCCATAAACATTGTTATTCCGGATCGATCACTGTTCTCCGAAGGGCAAGCTTCGAAATCAATATATGATGATCATTATGATACAGTGGAAATAACTATAATGAGTCATCTTTTGTGATCTGGCAGATATCATCTAGCCTGTCGGATACATTCGCGAATTCAAACCCGTCTGAAAGCGACTAATTTTAAATTACAAAAACATCTTTCGTATGGCGTCTTCCGTGGGAGTAGTAAAGCTGGAAGATCCGCGTCGTAGATTTTTTTAATGACACTTAAAACAATACTGCATCCAGAGGGTTCGAAGTCGTATTCGTTGTTCATTTCCTGCCCATGTTAAATTTCGAAACTGAATAACTTCTACAGTTGAAAAAGAAGTCAAATAAAATAAATACAAAAATTAGTACTGCTACTACTACTACTGCTGCTGCTGCTGTAGGTGCTGTTAAGTGTTGTTGCTCTTAACTGCTGCTACTGCTGCTGTTAACTCCTGCTACTGCTATTATTATTATCATCATTATTATTATTATTATTATTATTATTATTATTATTATCATCATCATTATTGTCCCGTGCCGTGGCGTCGTGGCCTAAAGCATCCTGCCTAAGACTCGCGTTACGGAATGCGCGCTGGTTCGAGTCCTCATGGGGGAAGAAATTTTCTCATGAAATTTCGGACAGTGTATGGGACCGGTGCCCATCCAGCATCGTGACGCACTTGGGAAGCTACGATAGGTAGCGAAATCCGCTTACGAAAGCCAGCTATAACGGCTGGGGGGATCATCGTGCTAACCACACGATACCTCCATTCTGGTATTATGATCTTCCACCTCTACTTCGGCATGTGGACGTGAGGCCAGCAGCCGACTGGTCGGTCTTGGCCCTTCATGTAGCGCCATGGATTATTATTATTATTATTATTATTATTATTATTATTATAAATGAAACGATAAAGAAAATTACGATCATAATCAAGAATATGGTGGTTATGGCGAAGAAGAAAATAATATTAGAAATAATTATTCTGAATATAATTTAAATGACGTTACGATAATGAAAACTACAGTTATGATGATAAAGAAAATAACGATCACAATAATACCGGAATTCATAGTTAGGACGATAATAGAGATTATTATTACGATAATGGAAATAACTTTCTTATGATAAGAAAACGATGATCACAATGATATTGAAAATTATGAGTACAAGCATAAAAATGATGATCACAGTGATATTGAAAGTCATGATTACAAGTGTAAAAAACGATGATCACAATGGTATTGAAAGTGATGATTATAAGAATAAAGAAAATGGCGATCATAACGATATTAAAAGAGATTATTATAAAGATAAAGAAAATAGTGATCACAACTGAAGACGTTACAAAAACAACCCTTGTCAAAATTGATATTTTTCAGGAGAACAATAAAAATAAATAGAACAACACATGTCAGCTGTTTCCGTACAACTGGTGTTTATCCTTGTGGTTGTTGCACCTGATATGTGTAATTTTTTGAATCTATAAACATTTGAAATAGTAATAAATGTGTCCTTAACTCAATTTCATTAAAATGACTAGGGCCTGTTTTTGTAATGATGTCTTCAATTGTACTAAAAATGATTATAAGGATAAAGGAAATGACGATACTGAAAATCATGATTATAGGCTAATGATAAAAATTGCGATCATAATGATATTAAGAATCGTGGATATGGTGATAACTAAAATGGTGACTATCATAGCGATAATGGAAATGACGGTCATAACGATTATGGAAGTATCTGTTTTAACGAAAATGAAATTCATAATTACTTATTACCGGTACTTAAATTGTCTTCCAAATGTACTATTATGGCACTGGTTATTTACTAAATTTCAATACACTATCCATAAATTATTCTACATATCTATACGTATAGCAGATTATCATAGATTATTTTTTTATTTTAAATCTCCGTAAGGGGGTAGGATAAAGGTTTATTTTGAAGATATTGTTAAAATTCATTCTTGGAGCTTTCAACGTGAACCACTATCTCTTCAGAGCTACCATCGCTGCGTCTGCTATGTTTCTCTTGTATGTAGTTGGAAGTTCTTATTTCAAAGAAGTTTTCAGTAGATACGAGGTCAGTTAGAGACCTTCTAATATTAACATTTCTCCTACATTTTATTATAAAAACATTCCATTGAATTGAATTTAGGTTAGAACACCTGATCCAGTTTCAGCAAGTTCCAATACGAAAATCTATCTCCAAACTTTGTTCAAATATTCGTAAGAAAATTGACTTCACAATATCGGCAGATGGACACCTGAGTCCGCCACATGCGCAGTAAGGAACCGGGAGAAACATCAGAATCTGTTTAAAAAATGTATGTGCAAGGAAATTGAAAAGAGTGCAGACAACACTCCTCAGCCGGTTGTCAAGTTAAATTGAAACCGATATATTCAGAAGTGAGGAAAAATCGAGGATACACGCAAAAGTGGGAAAGTATTCTTCGAAGTAGAACTCCAGAGTTTAAAAAAAAACATCGAAATAAAGGCAATTCACTGAAAAATTAAGTATAACGAAAGAAAAGTAATACATTGTTTACGTCAGTTCAGACTTCTCTCACATTTATATGTCAACGAATTAGGGTAAATGAACGATACTGATTGCTTAAAAAGAAAGTGTCAGTGTTTTAAGTAAATTGTATTTTGTACACTACAGAGTTGTGACTTCTAAAATAAATAATAATGTAAATCTTTTAAAAAATAAAATTGTGTCTTAACAATTTTAGTGTTAAGTAAACCACAATAATGCTTTAAGGGGATTTGTACTTGAACGCATGGAAAACTACTAAAAAGCCTGTAATATTTGAACTGCAGTTGCACAAAAGTCGCTTCTCTTCACTTCGTCGTAATGTCCATGTTCCTGTACCATATCATGCCACACTCCTCATAAAGCACTTCACTAGTCCCTTCCTTAGATATTTTTCGAGAGGTCCGCAGAAGATTCTTCTTTTGCTATGACGAGCTTCCTTTGCCATTGCTATCCTCCTTTTGACTTCATTGAATTTTTTCATTCGATTATTAGTAATCATTCTAATTAAAAGGGGAATATATGTGTGTAATATTTTACTCATATTAATGTCTTTGATAGAAATAATTTGAATGTTTATAATTGTCTAATGGAAGAAAAATTGTAATCGTTTTAGCACTTGTTCTTTACACAAATTTGGCAGCATTTCTTTCCCATTTCTGAAATTTATACATATCGATAATGTCTTGTGATATTGCAAGAAAGTTTTACTATATAAAACCATTCTTCAGCGACAGACTTTATGTTAACACGTTTTAGCGAAGAAAATCTCAGAATGGCTTCCATTATGCAGGATGGAAGTGAAATAGCCTTCCAGATTTCCAGAGCGAATAGCTCATGTCGTATGAAACAAAAAACTATAGTACCACATTGGTGGAAAGTTTATAGTTTTTTTTAGCAAAAAATGTTTTTTTCCAAATGTTTAACGTCTCTTATTCGGTAACTATTCCGTGTAGGATCGTGATTTTTGTCCATATCGATAGGAAATCTAATAAAGAATAATTTATCCCTCTAGTATATTTCAGTAGCGTGCACGATTTTCGTATATATTGAATTTTAAAACTCCTAAATTCAAACCATTGCACGAAGCGAACGCGTGACAACGTCTTGGCAGCTTTGCAGCTTACGTACGGAGACTCCCAGAGTTGATCTCTTACATCTGTATACGAGTAGTGTGTTTTAGCGACGATGTTGCCAGGCTGCTAAAATTCTGTAAGTTTCAGTAGGTGATTAGGAAGGTTATGTCTAAAATATAACCGTTGTAGATACATTTTCTTAGGTCGATAAGAAGTTGTACGAAATATAATTATTTAAAATATGAAAACCTGGAAGGAATATACTCGTGATATAATAATATGGTTATTCAAATTTATGAAAGATATTAATGTCCTCTAACTTTGTTAAGAAGTAAATTTATATAAAAATAATAATACAGTTTCATTCATAGAATAATGTGGCTTATTTTCATACAAACATGTTTTAGTTGTTCCATTATTGTTACTGTGGTAAAAGAAATATTTTAATTTTAACAGTAATTCAAGCTATTTTTGGGTGAGTTAAATTGTGTTTTTTTTTTTTTTTTTTTTTTTTTTTTTTTTTTTTTTTTTGCAATTTCCTAAATAATGGTTTATCCCCTATAAATGAGAATTGACTATTTCAATGTTACTATGAATGTAACACAGATTATACCCCTATACCCAAGACGAAAACTCCGATCTTACCAAACGACTACAGGCCTTTAAATATTCTCCCCGCTTTCTCCAAAGCACTGGAACACATCGTACACCGACAACTGATAGACCACTTACACATGTACAAACTTATCAATAAACACCAATCTGGTTTCAGAACAGGACACAGTAAAACAACTGCCCTACTCAAAGTGACTGAAGACATGCGAGAAGCAATGAACAGAGGCGAGGTTACCATATTAATTCTACTTGACTTCAGTAAAGCATTCGATTCAGTTGATCTTGACCTACTACTTGCGAGACTAAGAAAGTTATACTTATCTGATAACTGCATTAATTGGATGGACTCTTATCTTCGTAATCGTCAACAATGTGTCTCTGTACAAAATCGGTTTTCCCCTTGGCGATACACGAAAGTAGGAGTATCTCAAGGTACCGTGCTTGGACCACTGCTTTTCTCCATTTATATTAATGACGTGACTACAAACTTACACTCCTACAAGTATCACAATTATGCAGATGACTTATAACTCTATATACAATCCCGAAATTGAAGCAACTATTGGCAAACTTAATCATGACGAATCAAGTTTTTTCGTGGGCAAATAAGTTCGGACTTAGGTTAAATGCTGGTAAGTCACAAGCTGTAATAATTGGACATAAGAGACTACTGAACATAATGAACAACAAACATATTCCAATCATTACAGTAAGTAATGCTACTATTCCGTATCATTCTGTCGTCAGAAAGCTCGGCATTTACTTTCGCGAAAATTTACATTGGTAATGCCAAATAAAGGAAATATCCAAGAGAGTGTGCTATACCATGCATTCCCTTAACCCGTTCAGAAACTTCCTCCCGGCAAAATTAAAACAGACTTTAGTGCAAACCCTCGTATTACCACTATTAAACTATTTCGACGTAATACTTACAGATTTGACAACTAAACTTTCGAACAAGCTACAGCGTTTGCACAATTTGTGTGTCAGATTCATCAGCAATGCTCGCAAATTTGACCATATTACACCCTCGTTCAAATATTTATCCTCGCTGCGACTCAATAACCGTAGAACATTTCATTCGTTGTCTCATTTGTTTCGAATTCTCCACACTTCTACTTCAAATTACCTTCGTTCCCAGTTTAACTACTTATCCTCCAAACACAGTCTAAACACCAGGTCACAGGAGAGCCAAATCCTAGCAATTCCTCCCCATAGAACATCTCGCTATTCATCCTCTTTTACTGTCTCAGTCCCCCGTGAATGGAATTCTCTATCTCAGAAGATTAGAGGCTGCCAGACAATAACTGCTTTCAAGAAAAAGCTAAACGATTTCTTACGGACGCTGAACTTAAATTATAATCATGATCGAGTTTAATAATTTAAATATATTTAGGTATGACTATTATTATTATTATTATTATTATTATTATTATTACATAATATTATTTTATTGGTGTGTTGGGAAGATAAAACGAATTACATTAATTTTGTATTCTATTGTATTTTATTGTATTAATTATGTTTTGTTTATAGCAATGTAGTAATTTTGTACCATACTGGTTGAGTGGAAGAGAAGGCCGAATGATCTTAACTCTGCCAGTTAAAATAAACCATTATTATTATTATTATTATTATTATTATTATTATTATTATTATTATTTCGGCACATTGAGAAGATGCAGAACACTAAATTGGATTGAACTATGGTGTCTGAAATTTGTCATTATTGCGCAAACTTATAGGAAATTTCAAGAGATCGGTTCCATGGCAGATAAAGAAAAATATTGTGGTAAACCAAAAACAGTAGAAAACAATATGAATGCCGCGATGTTTTTTTTACAAGAAGTCCATTAAATTAGACAAAATTCAGCATATGAAACATACAGCGTGAACCAAATTGCAATGCGACAGCAAATGATCTACTTAACAATGTATCGTATTCTCTTAAGTCGGTTTATACTTTAATAAAACTCATTCTTTTATGAACAAAACTGTATTAATATGTTTACTTTTCTGTAAACTTACTTCTTACTTTAGCTAGAATATTTTAAAATAATTCGTGACTTCTATATAATCCAATACAGGGTGATTCACGAGGATTTACCGTTCCTTACGGAGCTTATTTCCGAATACATTCTGAGCAAAAAATATCATATAAACTTTTGTACTAATCTCAATATTGTCAAAGTTACATTAATTTGAAGTTGATAGTAAAATACCTTTTTTCTTTAGTTTTAAGAATAAGAATATATTACAAATAAAGAATGAACTATTCAGAAGTGTCATTTCTTTAATTGGCTAGTGTTCTGAAACTAAAAGTGTGTTGTTAATTGCGTTGTACAGATTTTATTTTTCAATTTTTAAGTAAAAATTACATCATTTTTACACACATCACGAAAATTGTTACAAATCATACGACTTCAGGAACTTGATTCTTTACAGTTTAGTTATGGATCCTAATGTACAATCATAAAGAATTTACAAGAGTGGCGTGATTTGTAACAATTGCTGTGATAAATGCGTAACAAAATGTAATTTTGTGGTTAAAAATTGAAAAAAAAAATCTGTGCGAAGCAACTATGGAATTCACAACACAATTTTAGCTTTAGAATAGCAGCTAATTAAAGAAATGATATTCCTGAATAGTTCATTGTTTATCTGTAACATTATTTTACCCTTAAAACTCGAAAATAATGGTATTTTACAAACAACTTCAAATTAGTGTAGTTCTGAAAATACTGAGATTAGGACAAATGATTATATGACATTTTTTGATCAGAATGTCTTCGGAAATATGCTCCGTAAGGGACGGTAAATCCTCGTAAATCATCCTGTATGTCAGTCTTAATAAAAAAAAATAACATACCGCAATAATACAGGTGATATAGAAAACTATAAATGAAGGGCTCAGAGCCAAAGGCGACTAACCCACAATTACAAAATGAGTAAATAAGAGTTGAAGTTAAGAGGATCCTGACAAAATTGATTGGATTCACAATTTATTTTAATTGGTCTACATTTAATAAATACAAAAATATATCATGAATCTATAACAACAATGTATAGTTTTTAAAAAAGGCTTAATAATGAACAATACAAAATTGTGGGTTGGTCGCCTTTGGCTCTGAGCCCTTCAAATATCTAAAAGACGGGAATACATATGTAAATTACTAAACCGAAACAAATAATAAAATAATACATGTTAGAAGGAAGAATATCAGTTGACCAGCCACTAAGAGTGGGGACAGAAATATGAAACCAGAACAAGAGTATCCCAAAGTCCAAATAGCAAAGGAAAAGTTTGTGAAGACGACATTGAGAGAAGTAGGATTTTTCCGTTTCGCTATACTTCGAAATACCCAGTACATGATAATCCAGAGGACTTTCAGAAGGAAATTTTCTACTAAATGAGCAAGACCTTGAAGCAATTTGTTACTTTTAGTGACCACTTTGGGAGCATTACGTAAGCGCGTGCAGTATTCAGCAGGTGTGTCAATCAATCGCTGGGAAGATGTTCCGCGGTCACTGTACTTCTGAGATCGATGTCTCCACCTTAAATTAGCGTTCTCCAGTATTTTTATCTTGTTTGTAATTGGAAATGAACAGACACCCCAAATGAGAATCATCTACTTCTTTTAGAATACTTATTTTCTCCGTATTTTTTTTCATTATTTAACTAAGGTCAGCAAAGAATTATTATTATTATTATTATTATTATTATTATTATTATTGTTGACTTCTTTTAAGAAGCTTATTTTCAGTTGTATTATGATTATTGACCTTTTTCAGAGTGATTATTTTCAGTCTGTTTCATTACGCCATTAATAAACCACCCTCAAGAATTATAATTATTAACTTTTGTTAGTTTGCCTAATTTTTAGTGTTGTATTCTTTACTCTATTTATCAACCATTAGCAGGAATTAGAATAATTTAATTCTGCTACAGTTCTCACTTTCAGTCGTATTTCATTACGTTATTTATCAATCATCAGCAAAAATTATTATTGACTTCTGTTAAAATGCTTATTTTCAATCGTATTATGGTTATTGCTTCCTGTTACAATGCTTGCTTTTAGTCTTATTTCATTATGCTATGTACGAGTCATCAGCAAGAATAATTATGATTATTGACTTTGGTTAGAATAATTATTTTCAGTCGTATTCTTTACGCTGTTTATCAACCATCAGCAGAAATTAGAATTATTTACTTCTGCTAGAATGCTGACTTTAGGTCGTATTTCATTACGCTACTTATCAGCCATCAGCAGGAAATATAACTATTTACTTACGTTAAAATGTCTATTTTCAGTCGTACGAGTATTTCATTACATATTTATCAAGGGCTTTCGTACTTTTGTTACGACTTACTTCAAGTCCATATCCAACGGTTTCGAACAAGCTCCAGGTGGTCATGGTGAGAAATGAATACCTTAAACGAGATTTCAACAAACTATTTGCTTTCATGAACTGTGAAGCTACGTCCTACTCGTAGATGCTGCATACAGCACAATTAGCACTGGAGTGGTCAGAAAACCTAATTGAATGGAATTATATGTATATACAAGTTATGATCATGGCATATACACTCAAAGGTAAAGGTCAGATAGAGGCAGAGAGTATTCTTTTGACCTCGACAGTAGGAAAAGGTCTGTAGTCCGCACCACGCTTCAGTCACTTTTCCTCCTCTGAAATGACCCGGTACACAATTTGATAGAATTCTGAGTCGTTCTAAAATTAAACTATACCTAAATGAAAATCGCGTCTCATCTCTAAATTCATTACGGGCTCTTTGAGTCTATCAACATACTAGAGATGAACAAAACGAACTTCCGCTCTCTCTCGCTGCGTTCGTTGCATTTGTCTTTCTAGTCTCGTCTCGTCTCGTCTCGTCATTCCCGTGTGCTTCGAGTCTCGCTCATCATTCTCGAAATAGTATTTGGTCGGCGTGGAAAGATTTAACTTTGAATAACACATATCATTGAAATAAATAACATCATAAATGTTTAAATGAGACAAAATGACAAAACTGAACAGTATCTTAGTTATCAAAATGTTCTGGTTCTGTTATATATTACCTATGATTATATAAATAGAAAAAAAAATAATTTTCAAATAAATTTGCATTTCTAAGAAACATAAAACATAACTTTAATATCTTTTTACTTGAGATTGCACACTTGATCTCAAACATATGAGAAGAAAATTTCTAGCCTTTTAATAAGGGCCTAATACTGTAATTAAATAAAGATTGGAGAACGGATTATTATACACTGAAAGGTAGAAATGATGTTTCAAATAGGCTACTTGATTGTTTATGCATATATAACAGTTGCCAAAATAGATGAAAGTTCAGTCAATTATAAACAACTGTGACGATTCAAGGCTACTGACGTTCGGGACTTCGGGAGTGATCAATCTCGACGTCTCGAAACACTCACAAGCAGTCTTCACATCATACCTGCACAAACAGCGCTCAACGAGCGCGCGCGCTCCTTCGGAGCGGGAGAGCCGTATTTACCGCTCGCCGAAACGGAGAGGAAGATACATCAGAATGAAATAGACTTGCTATAGGTAGAGGAGAGGGAAACGACCACTCAGCTATCTAGTGAAGTGCAGTGTGTAGGCCTATTCTCAGTAACTGTTTCACGTTGTTTACCTACTGCTACAGTACAATATGGATGAATCTAAAAGACGGAACATAACATTTAACATTTAACGATTTACAGCTCGAAATTATTGATGTTCAATGTGACCTACGGGCTGAAGATCGTTTGAATAATACTACTAGCCTGGTTGAGTTTTACAAGACTAAACATTAGCAATAATATCCACGAGTACACAGGCTGGCTGTGAAAATGATTGCTATGTTTGGCTCAACATTTATATTTGTGAGCAACTGTTTTCTATAATCAACTTTAATAAAGGCAGATATCGAACATTTGTAACTGATGTTTCATTACGATCAGTAGGGTACTGTTCCTATCAGTTGCCAATAGCATAAAACCTTGTTTTGATGTACTGATAAATAGAAATATAACAAAATGATATTGTACATTTAAGTAGCTATAGAATTTCTATTATTTTTGTAAAACAAATATTTCTTTATTAATTAATAATAGTCCAAGATAGTTTTGCAAACACTGAACGGGAATTCATTTCATAAACACTCGTAATAGTACTTGCTTGGTGTGTATATTTTGTACGAGATTACCCCTTCTTCCAGTCCACCCTTATACAGAGCGCAACTAATATCTGCATTCCGCTCATGAGCTGTGAGCCGGCTCGGAGAAAGCAAACTAGGGCTGGGGACGGAGCGGTTCGGTTCGGAGCAGTTACTGTGACGTCATTACTCGGTTCAACCGAGTACAGTACCGAGTACAATTTTGTGGCGGCAGATTTAAAATTTAGATAGATTGAGTCGATTCTAGAACGTAGGCCTACTTTGAAAGTGAAGCTAAGCGTGTTTTAAAAGCGTTGCAGTAGAGCGCTTTCGCTTTGCCAATTGACGAGAAAAAAGTGCTTCTCTTCATTGCAAAATGGCGGTTGCAAATTTCATTTGCGTGATTACAACTATTTGCGGAGTTATTTTGTATGAAAGGCCTATTTAACTTTCAGTGTTGTTATATATGACAGATGAAATAAAATTGATAAAATAATTTATAATACTAACAGCTAATAAATTAACATGTGATGTAAACGTTAAACGCTGCAGCTAAGTAAAAAAGAAGATAGGAAGAAACGGGCTCCATGAAGCGCTACCTAAAACACTTAAAAATAACACACAGAATTATTTACTAATACGGAAAGTGGATAAAATAATCAATAAAACGTGGAATCTTAAATTGAAGAACATAATGTTTATTTATTTTATAACATTACTAGCCTTCAATACAACCATGTTCTCTTTGGTGAAGAGTAATATTATGATAAATTAGAGTAATTAGGTAACATAATTCGTAGAAATGAATACAAATAAAATTATGACTGATGAGGTAACACAAATAGAAGAAAAATATAATGCACTTCTTTTTTTAACACATTTTAATATTAATCAAACACTCTAATATGATGATGATGATGATAATAATAATAGTAATAATATTATTATATTATAATTTATTATTATTAGTATGTGTAGTAATGTGTTCAGACTGTCAATGTTCATTAGGTTCACTTGACAGGTCATATAATAGGATGAACTCCTCAATACTAGAGGCCTTTCAGCCCGCCTTGGGGATAAGGAAATAATTTGTCCTGCAGCAGAAAATATTTAAATATAACAGTACCTACGTTGTTGTCTGCTAGAATTAAGTAAAACACGTGAACTCTGTTAGAACGTTTGAACTGACCGGTAACGGCTACGGTTAACCGAGTAACTTCTGTGCTCCGCTGCCAAGCACATAAACCGATAGAACCGAGTAACTCAACAGTTCTACTCGCTCCGTCCCCAGCTCTGGCGCAAACCTTGTGCAGGCCTGCTTTACATCAACGACGCGACGTACAGTATACAATATTGTCGTGCAGGTTTTCGGCTTTGCGGGCGCTGTTAGTCTTGCTTTCTCGATCGTTGTTCATCTCTACAACAGCCCTAACTCGGCTTGTAATGACAATGTATGAGGATCGTCCAAGTGAAATAGAAGCTAGTACTCTTATAAAATATTTTTATTATGCCATAGTTCTGTTACGTCATAGATGAACGTACACATACGGAATTAAAATTTGGATGGAATCTTGATAGGAATCCACCTGTACATATATGCAAACAATTTCACACGACTGTCCACAAGTAGCATATATACAGGGGCTCTTGTTTACTGCATAGGAGCCGTGTGTTGTAAGCGAAACTTACACAATAAGGGAGCTCAAATTTTATTTCCGTGTCTGTACATATATATGGCAGAATTGACACTCGATTTTTATGGCGTTTAGTCCATTGGTCTCCAAACATTTATAGACAAAAGACGAAATTAAAATTATCCATGTAGAAGTGGAGCAGATAATTCTTGTGGTAGTTATCTTGAAAAAAAGTTGGAAGTATTTTGTGATATAAAAATAGTACAATAGCTTTCAAAGGTCTACAATGTATTAATTATTTATTGAATCACTCAATCAGACTAGTAAATCAGCAATGAAATAATACTCAAGAAATTCTGCTTATGATTACGTATCACGCGTTTTGTCACACATTCCGAAGGCCACAATATAACTTTGAAGAATCGACTGCGGCCAACGGGCCTCTAGTGTAGTACCACCTTTTATATAGATATCCCAACTCTAAAAGTTCAAGGAGAATGTTCGTATGGATATATTACAAATATCTAGTTATGGGAGAAGAAATCGGAAAAAAAAAAATGACATGAGGAACCCATGTCCTGAGTCTCACAGTTTAGCAGCTAGAAACCCATACGTGCCCGCGCCACTCTGCAAATTAGGCTACCCACGTGGAATTTGTGAATGCTGTACGGAAATTTGATTGCATAGTAATTTTGACTACAAGTTTTTCCTTAACCATTTCCTTTATTTAATTTAAAAGCGATAGGCCAACATTCTTTACCAAACGGTTGCAAAGTTGTGCAAGGAAATTACATTACAGGAGGTGTTCTCAATGACGTCCAGATCCTTAAACAAAGAGTATACAATGCCACAAGATTCAGTGTTGCATCTTTAAAAAAAATCCCAGGTGTAGCTGGGACTCTGTCGCTGGAAAGCAATATCGTTCTCAGTAGTTCCTCTTTAGTGTCGAAATATTTCTCGTATCCAATTGCATTGATATGACTGCACAAGAAAAAAATCAAGCGGTCTTAAATTTGGGGATCGGGGTGGCTAAATAACAGGACTTACCTTTCCAATTCATCTTACCCAAAAATGGGCATTCATATATGTGGGCATTTAATGTAAGAAGCTCTCTCTCTCTCTCTCTCTCTCTCTCTCTCTCTCTCGATAAGTGAGTGATAGCTGCATGACAGGAGGGCAATGCTGTCATTCAACATTGTAACGCACTGCAGCCAAATAAATAATAAAAAATGATCATTCATGTGACGTAATGAATAACGTTGCTAATAAATTCGCTCAGTTTCTCTACTACTACTTCCAGCTGTCCCATACACAAATTGCATGGTCAAAAGTTATAATAAAGTGTACTGAACAAAGGTACCTGTACCTTCTAAATGAAAGTAACACTTCAGGTGGCGTAAACGTACATGAAATATTAGTCTTCTAGTCAAAAATGCCTAAATGGTAAGCAATCTGGCAACAGATATGCCAAAAGTTTACCCTATTGCATGATGATATGACACATTTATTAGAAGCTTCGTTGCTTATCATGGTTAAACAGTAGCCTACATTTCCCGAGACAGGCTAATTAATTAAATTTTTTCCTTCATAATCGCTTTATTATCATTATAAATTTGTAATATAGCAATGCTAACACTCTGCGTAAACTATCCACTAAGGAAGAAACCGGATTCATAAGAAATTATACCTCGACATGAGGCGATTATTTTGTACCTTGTCACAGATGAGCAACATTCAATATCTCAGACTAACAGCTCCAGAAATAGCTCTTGCTAACAGAACCAACAGACAGGTTCATCTTCCCCTCTTCCTTTGTCTTCCCCGATGATGAAGCTGATATATAGCTCGGAAACTTCGAATATTGCTGTGACACGGTGCAAAAACCCACTTTGAATACTGTGAACTTCTCTGTATCGGTGTCAGGGATGTAGTTTTTTCAGCGATTTAAAAAGAAATATATAAATCGTAGGGGAAAATATCGGACTGCATGGTGAAAAGATAAAGACCTCCCTTTTTTTCAATGTGCTTTGGTATTAATACGCCACATGTGACATGGCATTGTGGTAAAGCAAGAAAATATCCCAAGATTAATTTCTACGATATATACTTGTCCGCCTATAGATTTTCATTATCCTGCTGCATTGATCACATAGAATTTGTTGAATACTTTCGCGCTACCGGTATTTCTATACGTGGACGGTGTACATGAAAATTATATTATCCAGTAGATATGAACAACGATCGAGAAAGCAAGACTAACAGCGCCCGCAAAGCCGAAAACCTCAAGACAATGTTGTATACGACGCGTCGTAAAGATTGCTTGTGAGTGTTTCGAGACGTCGAGATTGATCACTCCCGAAGTCCCGAACGTCAAGCAGCCTTGAATCTTTACAGTTGTTATATCTGACTGAACTTTTATCAACTGTTATAAATATGTATAAACAATCAAGTAGCCTATTTGAAACATCATCTCTACCTTTCAGTATATTATAATAATCCGTTCCCCAGTCTGTATTTAATTACTAGGCCCTTATTAAAAGGCTAGGAAGTTTCTTTTCATATGTTTGAGATCAAGTGTGGAATCACAAGTAAAAATATATTAACGTTATGTTTTATGTTTCTCAGAAATGCAAATTTATTTGAATTGTTTTCTTTTTTTATTTATATAACCATAGGTAATATCATATAATAGAGCCAGGACGTTTTGATAACTAACATTTTGATACTGTTTTGTTTTGTCTTTTTGTCTCATTTAACATTTATAATGTTATTTATTTCAATGACGTATGTTATTCAAAGTTAAGAAATTTTTCCACGCTGACCAAATGATGAGCGAGACTCGAAGCGCACGAGAATGACGAGACGATACTCGAAGACAAATGCAACGAATACAGCGAGCGAGAGCGGCAATTAGTTTTGTTCATCTCTAGTATCTAGACCAGTGGTCGTCAGCACTCACTGAAATGGGTAAAGGGTAAGGGGAGCCGTCCCATGTTCCCCGTCGTGCAGCAGGAAGAGATAGAGAGCATACCCGCTAGCAGCTACGAGTGCACCATGGTGCAGTGTGTTCTCCGTGGGTAAGGGACGCTAGACCCAGGATGCTTTGTGCTGATGACCGCTGATCTAGAGCGTTGAAACACCTCACCTGACTAAACGTTAAAGGTGTATGTGTATGATTCTAACGTTGTATATGTCGTATGTATGTGTGTGTATATACTGTACTATTTATATACACGTTTATACAACATTATGGTACAATAATTAATCATCGCAGTAGAGTGACTACAGTGATAGTCTGTTTTATTGGCACGAACCCTGAAACATTAGCTTGGCGCTGTGTTGCAGTGCATCGTAAAGACATCTAGATTTCATTAAGAGATCTCTCTTGCTGGAAAGATTAGAGGAAGACAGAATTAAATTGAAATTTCCCAGAGACCGTCAGCGCCGAGATAGAATTGTGGGTTCTCACAACCAGGCGTCCTTAAACCTTGCTTTGATCCTTTTCTTTTTATTTCGGTGTCTTTCTTCACATTCCAAAGCTTAGTCGACTCGATTATTGAGGGATTTGAGCGTATTGTTATAATATTCCGTCTTAAAGAATTGCGTTTACGAACAGCCTAATTCTTGTTTGCCTATGCGACTGAATGATTTCAGACAGCTTAATCTTGGACGAATATACAGGATGATTCTCGAGGAGTACCACCACACGGAGCTCATTTCCGAAGACATTCCGGGCAAAACTGTTATATAAACTGTCCTATTCTGAATATTTTCAGAGTTACACTAATTTGAAGTGTTGTTAAAAATACATTTCTTAATTGTAAGTGTAAAAGAATGTTACAAATAGAGAATAAACTATTCAGAAGTCTTTATTCAATTGGCTAGTATATTGAAGCTAAAAGTGTGTTGCTAATTCCTTAGTTGCTTTGTACATTTTTTTTCTTCAATTTTTTACCAAAATTATATTATTCTTACACACTTATAAAAATTATTACAAATCACACGACTTCTAGGAACTTGATTCTTTACAGTTCAATTTTGCATCCTAATGTACAGTAGTGGCAAAAATAAAACCGGACCGACCCTTATAGCTGATACAAAAGAATTCTGTGCTGTGTATTGTGTCAAACTATGGTAATTTCAATATGGATAGTGAACCCAGAGGTATATACTGCTATTTAATGTAAAAATACGCAGTTATCTTTGCCGAATAGAAAATGTAATATTGATGCCGGATGAAAATAAAACTCTCAAAGTTTTTTCGTCTGCAAGTTTGAGGCACTTAAGGAAACAAAAGACGGTAAGAATCGAACAAATGCAATGAATTTCATTGTTACTATTAATTATACAAGATGGATATGTTTTGTGACTAGTAAAATTTGAATCTGTGACTCTGAAATCAGCTACAAAGGTCGGTCTGGTTTTTTTTTTTTTTGCCACTACTGTACGATCTTAAAGAGTTTATAAGAATGATGTGATTTGTATAGCGGGACTCCTGTAATATGGATTCAGCAGTACGTTAGTCCTTCATCTAAGACGACACTTTGAGAACGGATAAACGTCCATGACCTACATTGGATTCGAACCCGCAGCCCTGTATTCTACACAGCTTTGAAGTTGCAATAATTAACCATTTTTACCGAACGAAAGTTTAAATATATTACAGTATCCAAAAGCAAATAATGTAGAGACAAATCTGGTTCAATTTCAAGATATAGCTGTAAACCTAAACAAAAATAAATCATTTAAACCACCATAACTATAATTTAATTCCCGAACTTGAGTGACGTTATCTACGTGCCAGTGTACAGAGCAAAATTATTTCACTTATTTTATTACTTTGGTTATTGTTATTGAAGCTCTGATACCTTTGTTCTAAAGGTCGTTCGAGAAAATATGTCGGCATTTAACATCTCTGGGTAGTTATGAGCTTATATGGCTTCGAAACAAAACAACATTGTTTTCTGAATGCACGCTGCTGTCCGTTTCAACTGCGCCCCTAATCGTTTACTGCACGCCACTGATCTCTTTTTGCCCGCCACTGTTTAACAGCACGCTGTACGTAATTTCCCATTACTCAACCGGACATTGGACATGTCCCATCATGTGCAACAAATAGTGCCGGTATTCTGTTGACTTGTGGAATTGGATTATATGCGACAGTCGTACCAAATGGTGACACTTTAATTTCCCTGCGGTGCTCTGGAAAAACTTGCACAAACTTGTCTCGTGTTATTCGAAATTGATGTTGTAAGGAGCTGCTACACAAACATCATCGTTTCACAGCCTCTTTATAGACACTGTAAATTGTTAAAATGTGCACGCTCGCTTGGTGTCCTTTCCTCTTTGTAAGACTTGTCATATAGGCCTATTTCCTCTTTCACTACTGAGTCTTAAATTTTGCGTCGTGGAAAAAGTGAGATGGGATTTTTAAATATCAATGATTGCATGACTACGTCCGACAACAATAAAATTGCGGGCGCGCTGTTGTATTACTGCTTGATGTCACTGCTTCCTGTTACACATAAAATGTGACGACCACTGGCAAAGCTCAGGCGGTAGCTTGTTAATTTATTGATTCGGAGCTGCTCTTGGTTATGGGTTCGATTCCCGCTTAGGTTGATTACCTGTTTGGCTTTTATCGAGGTTTTTCCAACAGTACGACGAATGTCAAGTAATCCCACGACTCTTTTCTCCAAATATTTCTCTCGCTATCGCCAATTCCTTTGACGCTAAATGGCCTAGTAACTGATACAGCATCTTCAAATAACCGATCAAAAATGGCAAAAAATTGTGACATTTTTCTAGTTTTTAGCTCCTCCTTGAGGAATTACTCAAACCGTGATGAGTAATAACTCTCCTTCGGAATTTGTAAATACTAATGTGCAGTAATTCTAGCGTAGTCCAGTCTAGCTGTGGAGTAACGGTCAGCGCGCCTGGCCGTGAAACGAGCGGGCCCGGGTTCGAATCCTGGTTGGGACAAGTTATTATCGCCGCGGCCTCATGCTTAACATTTCGGCATCATACAATAATGTGCGGTGTGCTTTTAAAAATAATTTTGCCGACCGATTGTTGCTCTGTAGGTTTCACTCTAAGCGTTACGTTGTCACGTTTATTTCCTCGATAAGAATAAGCACGGTAGTTATAGTTCGTTATATTGTTAAATGGCTATTATTATTATTATTATTATTATTATTATTATTATTATTATTGTTGTTGTTTCATATACGAGTACGTTGACATTAACTCTTAATAATAACTCTTTAATAATAATTTTTAATTACATACCTTATTGTTCGTCCTCAGCACAAGACATTGCAACCTCGATTTTAGTCCACGCGGATTAGACAAGTAGGTGTCATTTTATAATGAAAGCAGCTAATTGGTTACAACATTGAAATTGAGGCGAGTGATTGGAGCGGCGACATAAGAAATTGAAAACAATAATACAATTACATTTCAAAGACCTGCCGAATGTTACGCACGAGGCCGCTCGAAGATCTGCCGAATGTTAAGCATGAGACCGCGGCGATAATACCTGGTTGGGGTTTTTCCGGAGTTTTCCCTCAACCAAATGAAACAGAATTGCTGGGTAACTTTCGGCGTTGGACCTCGAACTCATTTCGCCATCATTAATTCACGTATGATTATCATCCATACCATAGCCCGGGTTCAGTTCACTGTGCAGCGTGCTGTACTTGTACAAGAGCGCGGCTGTTCGGCTACCCAATCATTCACAGAATAGGAGTGGTAAGCACAATAAGCCTCAGGCTCCAGTGTGAACCCTCGGGTCCCTACTCCGTACAAGAAAGAAAAAAAAAAACTCTAGCGTAACACGACGTTCAAGAAGCCTCTGCTAGATGCCACACATATCAAAATGCACGTTGCTGCCATCTAATGTTGTATCTTCTATCATTTCATCGCTTCCTGTCCCACATAAAATGTGATATTTTTCCCGCTTATACGTAAAAAAGATGTAGGCCTATAGTCATGTCAAAAATGTTTCATTGTATTTTTTTTTTTCTTGCATCTCGCGAAACTTTCAGATTGTCTGAAATGAATTCTTAGATCTTGTTCATCACAACTATCTGTTGCACCAACAGTGGCGATGGAACAATACTCTATGGGATGGAAAGTCTTCCATTTAATATTAAGCTACTGAAGGGACTGAAGACTCCTCTTTTATTTGTAAATTAATTTCTTTATTGGACTCTTTGAAACTGGAGTGGCTATTTAGAGACAATGGCGCAATGGCACGTTGATAACGGCCAATTCTGAGATGAAAATTGCAAGAGAAACAGAAATATTCGGAGAAAACCTAACCCAACCGCTTTTTCCTCCATTAATGGAATATAACTTGCTGATAATGAGAAATTCTAGTGGAAACCCTGTAACGCACATGAATGATAATAAAATGATAGTAAAACGTAATTCCAGAATCAAGCTAGAAAAGATTTCTGTTTGGCTATCAAACAGAATACCATTCTAACCGCAATAAGCAATTTATTCGTCACTGATTCAGCTTTGCAGAATTTTGTAGTCTAGAAGATACTACAAGCGAGGCATATGCGGATTTAGCTCTCATACTCGAAGCACTGAGTTCGGAACCCGGGCTGCTGTTACGTTCGTGATTAATGGCTCAGGAGGCAGCAAATGCTGCAGTCGCGTGGGGGTGGAAAAACAATTACTGGGGGACGAATGCTAGTGCACAGGAGATCGATTTCAAGCGGTCCACCGAACGGTGGTGATGATCTCTCGACCTAGATCTGAAGAGCTAAATGCGTATTCCATCAAGTAATTACTTCTTGATATTTTGATATTTCAACGGCGCTGTATCGATCTATGTGTTATTTATAATTGAGTCAATAAAGTAAATACCGTAAGTGTACTGTATTACACCAAGTACGAGCAGTAATGTTCTGTAGGTAACGACACTGTATGATTCCATTCTTTTTTGACACTTGAATCGCCAGAATAAATATTATCGTTGCATGATAATGTATCAAGTTTTGTTGCACCGTAACGATATTTTGTTGCTTTTCGGTTGAATTAGTAAAGTAAATACCAACAGTATACGATAGGGATAGAGTATCAAGCATATGGGTTATTCCATCCAAAAAAAGTATGTTTTTGAACCGTGAGGTCTCAGAAGTTAAAAATATTGTAGTAGGTTATTTTGTATGTTATAAATATGAATTTCACGCAATATTATATTTATATCCTTCATAGTTTGGCAGCAATCAGCATTTAAAATATTGGTTTAGCAAGGAACACGGTTTCATTCATTGAAGTTTTCTTACTACGTAAAAGAAGATGGAAAAGTGATTTCAATGCAATTCGAAAAAGGAGAGCCTTGTTTATAAATGCGTTCAAAATGAAAAAAAATATGTAATTTTTTAAATAGTTATTCACCGTAAAATAATTTTAAAATATAGAACACAAAATGCAGTTCATTTTTACAGACTAAAAAACGTGTGTTTAATTCTTTAGGGTATATTGATTCCACTGTGAAAATTTCAGAATGTTAACTTAAATGCCATGTCAGTTTTTAACAAAAATAACTCACCGGAACAAAGAAGCTCAGCAGGTAGGCTCTCATGTCGTACAGAATGTTGTGCGATCAAGATCAGGGAAACGGACGTTTGAGATTACTCATCGTTACGAAGTCTCGCGAGCGCTGCGACCGCCACGCATAGCAAGTGATTTTCAACCGTCGCGCGTCGGAACATCGCATGAATTTAAATTGTTGCATTCGAATATAAAATTATTTCTTTTTTTTTTCAATTAGGTGTTTTTTATGAGCATCCCTTAATATTATTCGAGTTAGTCTTTAAGGGTGCTATTCATAGACATTTTGTTAGCCCTCGCTACGAGCGTGCTAAACTAGCCCCGGGTATCGACTGGTTACTTGTACAGGATTCATATCGTATCATATCGCTGACACTGGTTTATGAATACGAAAAACGTTAGTTCGCTGATCATCCACCGGAAGCCCGCGCTAAGAATGTCTATGAATACTGCCCTAAAGTATTAAAATATGGTTGTTCAGGTTTACAGTGGCGTCTCTTTAGTTTCGATGACACTTCATATAGGGTGCCCAGAATATTTTTAATTATGGATAACTTGTAACTGTCACTTATTTTTCAGTCATCCGTATGACTAAAATATTAATGATATGGCGGTCATAGTTGGCAGTTTAATTTATTTTCATAATAACATTATTATATTAAAAGCCCAACAAATTCATGACATCACTGGCATATTCTCAAAATTTTGTATGGAATAACTCATATATCATTTTTGTGGATTATTTACGTTACTTTCTTTTCAAATTGTCAATTTAATCAGTAAATTATATGTCACTGCTGAACGATCAAGTATTTATTTCTTTATACTACAATAATCTGTGAAAATAAAATGGATGGAATATATTCAGCATCTGGAGAACCGTAAAATAACAAAACTCGTAGTCATTAGGAGCAAAGCCTTGGAGATTCCTAACGTAGGCAAAAAAGTCGAATGCCCTCTCTTCAAACGCCAAAAAACTGCAGGTGCGCTATGTAAATCATGACTAAGAAGGACGTTTAATCCATTGTGGAGTTGACCACATGCTGTACTCATTCTCGCAAGGTGTAAAATTGCGGTCGAAGACAACGTGTATGAGAAACTCAGGTCGTAACGAAATGTAAGAGTCTGCTGCATATTTATAGGTTTACTCCAGTATTCGCTTTGTACCGCTTTGGCCTTAACAGTGAGTGCACCTAATGTCTTATGTATAGGCTACATCACGTACGATAAGCCGCCGTCTGAAAACTGCCAGTTCCTCCTTTCTAGTGGAGTAAAGGCAATAAAGCCGGCCGAATGACGTAACTCAGAGACTTCGGTGGGAAGAGTATTCAAATGTATCCCCAACGCTTTAACAAACGGCATTTATTCGTAACCCAAATTATAACGAACTCGCACAAAACACAACTACTCCTCTTACCTTTGTGTGACTTAATACTTGATATAGTGCGAGTAAAATCCCTTCTCTTTCTGTGTGATCACAGTTCCGTGCGAGAATACAGAGATTGTAAAACTTTCAGTCCATAATACTTGGAACGTACAATTAGTTAAGTTCGATATTCGCGAAAGCGATATTTCATTTAAAGTTTCCCTGCCAGTTATTATTCTAGATTCAGGCCATTTGAACAGTTACAGACAGAATATTAACTGACAACAGAGATATAAACTTTTCGACAGGCGAAGTTTTATTGCTTTCTGAAGGGTGCCTGAAAATACAAAGTAGTCCACTACAGGTAAATTAACTAATGATACTATCTAATAACTTAGCTATGTACGGAGGGGAGGGGGAAAGGAACTGGCCACGCAACTCCATTATCTCCTGGCTTAGTTGCCTTATGAGTGATGGCTTACTGGTGTCAAGGTTTAAACTAGTCTTCGGGCTGTTGACTAAACGAAACTAGCTAATATACAGGAAAATGAACTTGATATGGAACTCTTCATTTTTTATGCCCATTCCCGAAAAAGGTGTACAGAATGTAAGCACAGTCTAGTGTATATAGTCACGAAGCTCAATAGTAGTAAACATGCATACATAAATAGTTTCTCACCACTAGGATCGCTAATATCGCCTCATTACAGGCAATGCGAAATAGTACCGCACAGTCTATTATTTCTAGCACCCTCACAACTCAAGCTTCGTGACTGTAAGTATATAGTAGACTGTGGTGTAAGGTTAGTGTTGCACGATAGTGTGTTTTCTCGTCGTTACAGCAAACGACCGCCACGATTGAAAGTTGATTTCACTGAATTCAGAGTTGCCAACCTAGATAAGTATGTTGAAATATTACAAATAACTACTATACACCTTTTCCAGTTGTAGTTCAGAAAATATTAATTGTATTTCAGATTTGTCATCTGTATTTCAAATTAGTCAATTGAATTTCAGATAGTATCAATTGTATTTCAGAAAACGTCAATTGCATTTCAGATTTGTCAATTTAATTTCACATAGTATCATTTGTATTTCAGATTAGTCAATTCAATTTCAGACTGTATCAATTGTGTTTCAGAAAACATCAATTGTATTTCAGAAACTATCATTTGTGTTTCAGAAGTTACGGTTCGCATCTTATTCTCCAATGTTAAATCCAATCGAGATCATTTGGTGTAAAGTGAAGACGTATGTAAAAACCCATCTTGGAATTCCTAAAGTCATCACTCCTGGTGTTGTAGGCTAATTTACCTACTGTAGAGAGTAAAATTAATGAAGCAACACACATAATATTGTTGGTGGTGATTGTGCTCGTGCAGTACATCACAGTAGAATTCACCAAGCTGCATATTTAGTTATGGTGAATATGCCTGTCGGACGGTAAAATGCAATAAAGTTGAGGATTCGTTAAAGTCCATTTTCCATTTTTTTAAATGTTAAAATCTCAAGTAGATCTACATTTGTTATTTTGTGAAATAAAAGTGACTATGTAATCTTAAGTGCATTGCTTATTTTCTGAAATACATTTGATACCATATGAAATACAATTGACATATCTGAAATACAATTGACACTATCTGAAATTGAATTGACAAATCTGAAATATAATTGATACTACCTGAAATTAAATTTAATAATCTGAAATACAATTGATAAGTTCTGAAATTAAATTTAATAATCTGAAATACATTTGATAATATCTGAAATACAATTGAAGAGTAAACTCCAAGAATGATGGATGTCACTTTCTTGTCGAAAATGAACCAAGACTGTCAATGCATAGCTTAAGACATATAGAATGTACATACAGAGTTATATGGCATTAACACTGATAGTCATTGTCCAGTAATGATCGGAAAATCACAGTTAAGTTTGAGCACTAAGCATTTCAAACTTTCAATTGCTTCTCCTGAAAAATGTATTCCGAATGACATCCATCATTCTTGCAGTGGACTCTTCAATTGATATTTTCTGAAATACAACTGGAAAAGGTGTAGAGTTGTAATGAAAACCACTGCCTTCTATGAATGCTACAATCCTGCAATGCATGTAAAATTCATACGCATTATTAATAATATACATTATATGAAACAAATCACTGCATTTGAAATGTACTGAACTTCATTCAAACAAGTCAAACTTCACTTAATAAAAATAAATAAAAATTATTCCAATTGAACACGAAATATTGCAAGTACCTGAATCATTTTTACTCCTTTACATTGAAGTTGATGGTGAAGTTTGTACGTTGGCCAGACTGCTAATCTTCAGTCAGCTGTTCATAGTGTAATGTACGTACTGCATATTAAGATTTTAAAAAATATTGTTTTCAAAATATACTGTCGTGCAAAAAAATCATGTACAATACACGTTTGTGAAATGCATTACAAAATCTCGAAAATTTAAAACTCTCCTCGATTTTGTAAAAAGCAGTTCCCAACCTTGTATCGTAATATACTATTATACGACGACTCTAGGTTTCGCAACTGGTTTTAATTGAATGCGCGTGCTTGAAATATAGTGGTGACACTAGGAAGTTTCGGATGCTTCCAATTTTTCGTGAAACGAAACTTGTAGTTTAGAGCCGTTTCGAGATTAAACACATTCTGATCTGTGGATCGATTTACAAAATGAAGTTGGAAAGTAAAGACATTATTAAGTGCCTAGATTTATATGCATTGCAAATTTGTTTGTGGGATTTCAATGACCCAAACTTAAAAAAAAATAAGCAAAAAATTGAACTGTTCCAAAATCATTCTTAAATGACTGTGATAACTTTTGGGATCTTCTACAATTATCTCTTTCAGTAAGGCTGAAGGAAATCCTAAATGCGATCTTCTCTTCATCCAGACTTCTTTCTTGCTTTCTTCGTTTCTTACTTTTTAAAGTTAGTATTAACGCCTCTGCTACTACTCTAGTTGCTGCAATAAATTGATCATTCACTTAAATGAATATCACTGAAGCAAAATACAGAAGTTGTCATGAAACTACAGTATATACAAGTAAACAACTTCCTACGTAATGACTTTCATCTAATCAGTTTCGTGAAATTAGTTGCGAAACCTAGTGTCGTCGTCTAAACTAGCCTTGTAAACTGCCAGAATTATACAGATGGTATAGTAAAATCCCTTGAATAAACATTTATAATGATGTTCTATTCTAATTGTAACTGTTTGCGCAAAAAAAAAAAAAACAATTTCTGCAAGTTCTATGTTTTTGTAAAAATGCTGTTGTGTGTTAGGAACTCATCTGAGCAAGAATACGGGACATGAACCAGAAGTCAACAGCACATACAGCAATCAACAGCTGATTTCAGTGAGCGAAGATAAGACACAAATAGATCAGGGCTGCCTAAACTACGGCTCGCCGTGGCTTTTTGTATGGCCCGCCTTTGTTTTTATGAAAACTGAAAATTGTAGGACCTAGTCTGTATTGAATTACTAGCGATTTCAGAGTCTTATTTCTTGAACACGATTGTTTCAGCATGTCTCGACAGTGAAATTGATCTGCCTGCGCGTGGGACGATTAGTTCATTCTTTTTTATCGCTATATTACAAATTGCTATTTTCGCAACTTTCTTGAGACATTTGAGAGAAGGTAGCTTAGGGTTGTATTTGTATAGATTTCACAAATTCCTGTCTTTCACTCTGTCAGAAATGTCAGTCAAGGACATCCTGAGTAGGTCATTCATCCCCTTATCCCCTTACATACCCTTATTCTACCCTTAACAGTACACAATTTTTCCTTGTACATTCATTTACTCATTTGTTATAGTACAGTTCAGTTGTGTGTTGAATTTTAAAAAATTCAAAATATTTTCGAAACGTCGCAAAATTGATAGTGAATGCAGGAAGCTTAATGAATCTTTTCTCAGAAATTATTTCGTTGAAGAGCATGGAAATAAGTGATTTGTACTATTTGCAGCGATATTGTAGCCGTCATGAAGGAATATAGGCCTAACTCTTATTAACATTGGCATTAGCAGGTTGTGTGCCGATCCAGAGTTGCGCTCGGGCGCGGGTTCGATTCCCGCTTGGGCAGATTACCTGATTGAGTTTTTCCGAGGTTTTCCCCAATCGTAAGGGAAATGTCAGGTAATCTATGGCGAATTCTCGGCCTCATCTCGCCAAATACCATCTCGCTATCACCAATTTCATCGACGCTAAATAACCTCGCAGTTGATACAGCGCCGTTAAATAGCCAAGTAAAAAAAAACATGTTGTGAAGGCAAAAGAACATATCTGCTGTACAGTGAATTTCGAATCTCATTGCTGAGCACGGGAAAACGTTTGCTGGGAGCGAGTTTAAGAAAAAATGTAGTGTTGCTGCTGTCAAAACATTGTGTACTGAAAAAGTTGACTTGTTTAAATTATTATTTTTGTCTTTTTTCTGTTTACTGAATATTATTAATTATATGTACTGTATATATTTATTTATATTTCGAGGAATTATCTTTAATTTAACATATCGCCCGCGACCGATCTGTACTTGTAGTTGCTGGTCCACCAAATAAAGTTCGGGCGACTCTGAATTAGATGGTTAGATAACAAGGTTGATTGATTTTCTGTACATTTTTTTATATTAATATAATTTGTGGAGAGGTGAGGTGTCGCGAGTATAGCGCTTCAACTTCCTCAGCGTCAGTTTTCAGCATTTCAGCATTTGTTGCTATTGACTAGAGATTAAGATTAAAACGCATTGATGATCAGATTAATAGATATTATCGATGCAATTAATATGATGTTTTATTACATTAAAAGCATTCGCGAAATAAAAAAAAACATATTAAACCATGCTACTCAATGAACTGCGCTTTATAAGTTTTACACCTCATATCGTTTTCATTCTTTATACAGAGTGTTTGTCACGTCTATGATCGATATGGGCAGTCAAAAGCAATATGAGATTGGAAACTTGTGTCTGGTAACGCCCTTTTACGAGTTACAAGCCATAATACTTGTTATAGCAAAGTCTGGTGGTTGGACTACGCCTCTTGCATGCAACAAATGCAGTGTTTTTGAAACGCATGGAGATAGACTTCTGGCAAGGACCCCTGTAGTCTGTGGCATCATTCAAACTATATCAGGAATGTTACAGAGGATCTGACAGTCCGCATCCAAGTTGTAGGTCGTCATTTTGAGCAGTAATTGTATATGTTCCTGTATTCTGCCATGTTAATCAAATATGCTGAATAGAAACCGGCAATATATGCGAAACAATTAATTGATGCAAAAATGCACAAAATTAATTAAATATACTCTATGAACGTGCAATTGTAATTAATATGTAAATAGGACAGATATCGTGCCAATGGTTGTATGCTATTATCTGTTCTTGCAATACTTGCCGTCGTAGAACACTTTGCATAGTGAATATGTTCCCTTTGCATTATTACAAGATATTACTGGTATTGTCCACACCTGTGGAGTAACGGTTAGCGCGTGTAGCCGCGAAACCAGGTGGCCCGGTTTCGATTCCCGGTCGGGGAAAGTTACCTGGTTGAGGTTTTTTCCGAGGTTTTTCCTCAACCCAATATGAGCAAATGCTGGGTAACTTTCGGTGTTGGACCCCGGACTCATTTCACCGGCATTATCACCTTCATCTCATTCAGACGCTAAATAACCTAGATGTTGATAAAGCGTCGTAAAATAACCTTGCTTACTTACTTACAAATGGCTTTTAAGGAACCCGAAGGTTCATTGCCGCCCTCACATAAGCCCGCCATCGGTCCCTATCCTGTGCAAGATTAATCCAGTCTCTATCATCACATCCCACCTCCCTCAAATCCATTTTAATATTATCCTCCCATCTACGTCTCGACCTCCCTAAAGGTCTTTTTCCCTCCGGTCTCCCAACTAACACTCTATATGCATTTCTGGATTCGCCCATATGTGCTACATGCCCTGCCCATCTCAAACGTCTGGATTTAATGTTCCTAATTATGTCAGGTGAAGAATACAATGCGTGCAGTTCTGCGTTGTGTAACTTTCTCCATTCTCCTGTAAATTCATCCCGCTTAGCCCCAAATATTTTCCTAAGCACCTTATTCTCAAACACCCTTAACCTATGTTCCTCTCTCAGAGTGAGAGTCCAAGTTTCACAACCCTACAGAACAACCGGTAATATAACTGTTTTATAAATTCTAACTTTCAGATTTTTGGACAGCAGACTGGATGATAAGAGCTTCTCAACCGAATAATAACACGCATTTCCCATATTTATTCTGCATTTAATTTCCTCCCGAGTGTCATTTATATTTGTTACTGTTGCTCCAAGATATTTGAATTTTTCCACCTCTTCGAAGGATAAATCTCCAATTTTTATATTTCCATTTCGTACAATATTCTGGTCACGAGACATAATCATATACTTTGTCTTTTCGGGATTTACTTCCAAACCGATCGCTTTACTTGCTTCAAGTAAAATTGCCGTGTTTTCCCTAATAGTTTGTGTATTTTCTCCTAACACATTCACGTCATCCGCATAGACAAGAAGCTGATGTAACCCGTTCAATTCCAAACCCTGCGTGTTATCCTGAACTTTCCTAATGGCATATTCTAAAGCAAAGTTAAAAAGTAAAGGTGATAGTGCATCTCCCTGCTTTAGCCCGCAGTGAATTGGAAAAACATCAGATAGAAACTGACCTATACGGACTCTGCTGTATGCGTAAAATAACCTACTGAAATAAAATAAAAAATTACTGGTATTTAGACATAACAGGAACAGTAGGAAGGAAGTATGGTTATCTAAACACTGCCCACTCCTCACACTCTGCACGGACCTTTTAACATCTTCAGAGAGACTTGCAAAGGAAAAAATATGTTTTTTATTGATATTAAGAGAGTAAATCATGATAAATTAATTTATAATCCAATTTCTGTCCCTAGGATATATGTTCTTGCAAATAAAGCTCGTCAACTACAGATTGAAACTTGTAAATACTCTACAACCATCATGGAACCAGATCTCGGAGACACCCTGTCATGTGGCGCAGAGGAATATAAATTGGGGGCGTGGTCCTGTGACGTCACGTTTGAAATTCCTCAAAGCCCGGGCCTACATGCCGGAGAGTCAGTGTGTGTGTTCATTTTGTAGGGGGTAATATGTTATTGGGGTGTCTGCATATAGTGCGTGCGTAATATCAAATAAAGTTCAACGTAATTACCACGAATTTACCCACTCACCACCACATAACCATCGGCCTCAATTCGTCATGAACACAGAGTAGCTTAATCAGCTGATGGCTTTTCAAAATGGATATGACAAACAGATCTTGTCTTATTTGTGGTGGACACAGTGGTTATGGAACAGGTTTTCGCCGCGTACTTAATTTTCCTGTCATTCTCTTCCTACAAGCGCTCTGTCATCTCTTCGTCACTGTCTCATTTGCGAATAGTTTTGAAACTGAGTGGAATACGTGAGTTGTGTGAAGCTTCTCCTTAAAATCATCATCTTCACTTTTCGAATGCTGATATTTCCTACATTATCTCCCCACATGGCTATGTGTCAAAGTCATGCAAAATTAAGTATTTAATTTCCCCCCCCCCCTCCAGATATTTTAAAGATATAATTACAGTTTTAAAGATTATACAAAATTCTTCTTTAAAATAAATAATTCAATGGCAAAACAAATAAGTTATTTACTAACAAACTGACGACAAAATGAATGAATATAAATGCATATAATAATAGGTACGGCACCGTACAAAAGGAATCGAGCATTCACATATTTATGTAACTAATTAGTACATAAATAAATGGATAAATAAACAAGCAAATTCTATTGTTTTCTGTAACGAAGAGATTTAGGTAGGCATGAATGTTTTTATTCAAATGGTCTCAAACGCTTAAAACAATTTTTTTCACAAATTAATATATTCTTGAATTTGGTTTTAAATTTCTACTCGTGAATTTTGTGTGGTAAAAAATTATATTATCATATGTTTGCAATGATTGTTGTTGTTGTTGTTGTTGTCGTTGCTGTTGGAATGGAATGGAATTTAACTGAGGGAGGCACGGATATCCCAGCACTGCGACCTATTGAGATCTATTGTGCTGACCCTCGATATGGAATGAGTTCGCGTGCCATAGATCCCCTACACGCACCGCCCTAATCATATGACTCCCTTAACGACCGGTCCCTACAGCCGACAGAAATCCATATACCATTCCTGCTTCGGCAACTTCCCCCGAGGCGAAACTCCTCCTCCGAGTAGTTCCGCCTCGGATGCTCGTTGCAGAAGCCATCCAACGTCTCTTAACTACATTCCACGGAGGCCGGTCGAGAGAGCCAGCAGCTTCGGGAGGCCGTCTGTAGAGTGATCTGAAAAACCAGAAACGGGATGATGAGGGAGGGAAGGAAGTGGCGAAGATGAGTTGGGTTCCAATCGCCTGATAAAGTTACCTGATATTCATCCATAGGAGTGAGGGGGAAAAACCCCGAAACTCATGCAACTCGTTCTGACCGGAAATCGAACCCGGGATCGCTGGGTTCGGAATTAGACTCGCTAAACCCTCAGCCACAACGGTGGACTGTTGTTGCTGTTGTTCTGTTGTTATTGCTGTTGCTTTCGCATGTTGAAAGGATGGAGCTATAGACATCCCAAAAAATTCTATTATAAATTATAATAATTATACTCTTTTGGGTTTTATATATATATATATATATATATATATATACTTCGGAAAACTCAAACCAGTAACCAGTTCAACCTGGGAACGAACTCACGCCCGAGCAGAGCTCCGGATCAGTAGGCAAACGCGCTACCACCTGAGCTACGCCCAGCGTCTTAAAATGTCTTGTTAATATTAATTGGTCTTAATCCAAGTCATATTCACATTTGACAGTATTAGTAAATTCATAATCACGTAAAATAATTAATTGATGTAGTTTATCGAAATTGTGTATCGTGATCGTTTCTTTTATTTGCATCGATTATCTAACTACAATGTATCATCAACTAGGTTATCAGCGTACATAATTATGGTATTTGACGAGATGAGGCGAGGATTCACTATAAAATTATCTGATATTCGTCATACAGTTGGGGAAAACTCTTTGGAAAAACAGACCCAATTAATTGGCACAAACGGATATTGAAGAACCCACGTCCAAGCGCAGTTCCGGATCTGCAGGCAAACGCGCTACCGTCTGAACTACACCAGTGGCTCATCATTATCATTATATCTATTGGCCTGTTTCTCCTGTACTCCAATAAAGAGTGTCAGCCGATTTTATTTACAATCTTCGAGAGTCCGTGGTCTGTGGTCAGTATGGCACACAGGAAACGCAAGGCGAGGTACAATCACCAGTTCCAATGTGAAGGAAATGAAATTCTACTTTCATATCGTGAATCGAACCAGAAGTCGCTGAATTTGTGTCTAGAAAAACTCCCATTACAGTCACAGAGTAGGAATTTTAACTGATAAAATGAATCTGATGAGACTGCAAGAAGCGATCCTCTTAACATCAGATATGTTCCTCCGCATGTCTAGTTTAGAATTGATGGGGTATCGAAAAGAATCCTGGACTATGGGACTATTTCTGCTTAGACGAACAACCTCAATGTTTATTTTTATTAATTTTTTTTTTGTCTGAATAACGTCGACTACAAAAGAAGAGTAAAATATGCTGGTCGTCATTTATCAGGAAGTAGCATCAGAGCAACGCATTACTCTATGTTGGCATTTTATAATGTGGGAAATTTTGCAGTCGGTATGATAGTTATTTGCACATTGAAAATTCATTAACACAAATTCCACGCTCGAGCATATATGCAGATATTTTACGACTCGGTGGCTTTTATCTCTGCATCCAACCACGTGAAATCAGGAGAGGAATGTAATTTTGCAAATTCTTTGTAACTTTGTCGTGAATGGACTGTAGTAAATCTTACACCTAGTGCTATCCCTGAACCTTTAGGATTTACGCAATAAAATAACTTAACTTCTGTTATACCTAATGATCATTTTAGTTATATCAGTTGTACGTCATCATCTCACCAAACAAAACGTCGTGTTATCTCATAGAAATGTTGTGATATTTAATGCATTTGAATAGGCCTATTTAAATTCCTTCTATCATTTCCATTTCAACATTGTTTCGTGAGCCTATTTTGTGATTATCCTTGAAGATCTCTGTAATTTGAAATGACCGTTTATGAAGAATTGTCAGCCTTTCTATTGTATATAATTCTTTAAGAACATTTTTGCGTCGCTGCAATAGTATCTCAATGTCATATTATTCCAAAATGTAGCCTATCCGTTATTGAAGCGAACTTCTTTACTCAGAGTACGAGTCGAGTGCTGTGCAACAGAATTCAGTGACGGATGTTTTAAGAGGTATTTACGTGCTGTTGTTACGGGATTGTTTATATTGTTATGTTATCGTGTAAATTAGGAGTGGGGCTGCCGTCGGGCATGTGCGTCTTCTGTGTAGTGTTGCGACTTTACACAGTCGAAACCTGTGAGTGAAATTTCATTCTTGAGGCTCTTTTCCCAGAAGATATGCCGAAGGGGCTAAATAGGTGAGAATTTTGCGTGAAATAATTGTGCAAATGAACAGCCAAAAATTAAAATTGGAACCAGTAGACTGGAACGAGCATGATAGTTTAGACCATGGAATTGTTTTTTTTCCGAAATATAGCCTATTGAGTTTTAAAAGTTGAATCTTACCCTAATTTATCATCTTTCATTTAATGACGTTGTAACAACTGCGAGGAACCACCGGCGTAGCTTAGGCGGTAGCGCGTTTTCCTGCTAATCCGGAGATGCGCTTGGGCATGGGTTCGATTCTTACTTGGGCTGATTACCCAGTTTTTCCGAGGTTTTTGCCAACCGTGAGGCGAATGTCAGGTAACCTATGACGAATCCTCGGCCTCATCTCGCCAAATACCATCTCGCTAGCACCAATTCCATCGACGCTAAATAACCCAGTAATTGATACAGCGTCGTTAAATAACCAAGAGAAAAATAACTGCGAGTTTATCTGGCGTTGGTAAAATTGGTGGTAGCGAGAATGCACATAGAGAGATTACCTGACATTCGCCTTACAGTGGGGAAAAAGCTCTACCAAGTATTCAGACCAAGCGGTATTCTAACGCACGTCTCGGGGCACGAGTCCAGCGCTTTGTTCGTAAACTACACCTGTTGTTCCTCTGCATTACATTGGATTCCTCGAAAAGAATGTTTATATCGCTAGTATAATTTCTCAGTGTCTTTTCATTCCACCCTTTTTTCCATTGCCGTTATATGTATAGTCTTGTCTTTCATCCTTAATTAACAATCTCTGTAATTTGAAGCGATGATTGTGTGAAGAATTATCAATCTTTCCTGTATTGAATTCCTTGGAAAAAATTGTTCCGAGTCTGCAGTCAGGGGTGGGTTCGAAATCCGCTTGAACTAATTATCTGGTTGGGTTTTTCCGAGGTTTCTCCCAACTATAAATCGAATGTCAGATAATTTCACTGACGATTCATCGGACTCATCTCTACGGTTCTCAGCTTTAATTGGAGCATCAGTCGTACACCTTCATAAAAATCAACAAACAATCTATATTGTCTTATGCTGAAAAATCCTGATAGTTTATTCTTTTTCTGCCAAACCTGTATTGAAGATCAATTCTCAAAGCTAGTATGACTGATATAATCAGTCTTAATACAAGAGTTCTTCTTGTTCCTGACCGGTGCCTGTTAGTGCAAAATATTTCAAATTTGTAAAACTTGCTAGTGAGAATTTGAACTACCATGACGCTTTACCCCTTCGCTGAGTCAAATTTTGCATAATCCGATTTTATCATATTTTTTGAGAGCCAGTCCGTGAATTCCTTCCAACCATTCGTCATTAAAAGGTCACTCTTGTTGTTTTTCTTTCTCTCCCGTCATATCTTCGGGTAGCTCAGTTGGTAGAGCAGCTGGCTACGGACTGAAAGGTCCGGGGTTCGATCCCAGGTGGTGACAGGATTTTTTCTCGTTGCCAAACTTTCAGAACGGCCCCGAGGTTCACTCAGCCTCCTATAAAATTGAGTACCGGGTCTTTCCCGGGGGTAAAAGGCGGTCAGAGCGTGGTGCCGACCACACCACCTCATTCTAGTGCCGAGGTCATGGAAAGCATGGGGCTCTACCTCCATGCCCCCCAAGTGCCTTCATGGCATGTTACGGGGATATCTTTACCTTTTTTTTTACCTTTTTACCCGTCATATCTTATCTTGGTTACGTCACAACTAAACAGAACATAAGCCATAATTTCAGTAAGAACAGTAAGACTCTTTTAAGGTGAAACGGTTATGCTCGAGAGGATAAAATATTACGGGAGTTTCAACATCTGATCACTTGCTTAGTAACAGCAATTGGTTACGTTACGTGTTCACTTGCTTAGCAACGTATCAGGCTCTTGCATAATTACATACGGTGTTTGCTAAAGGGATAGTCTTAATTTCTTGCATGAATTATAGTTATTTCTCTTATCAGAGACCGATATAAGGGCTGTCCAACAAACCAAATCAGATGAAAAACAGAATTTACATTGTAAATACTTGTACTAGTATATGGTATTCAATAAATATTGAAATAAATAAATAAGTAAATAAATAAATAAGTAAATAAGTTAAGGGAAAACTAATAATTAATGATACAACATACATTAAATTTATTTCACTCTCAATCTAGCTTATTCCTATCCTTATTTTGAACCAATTAAAAATATGAATAGCACAATATCACTGACAGCATAAACGTTTCACGCAAATATGAGGATCCTATGAAACCCCTGTAATTTTTTTTTCAGTTTACTCCTAACAGTTAAGTTAGTTAATTGAAATTCGTCGTTTGCGTTTCAATATTGCTAATAGTACAAGTTATAACAAGGTTAAAAATTCTCCATTGGCCACGTGGAATACGTCACCCAGTTTCGAGAATAAAATTGCAGTTGTGATAGTTTGAATGTTTTATTTTGGTTTCAGTTTACAAATGGAGAGTGTGAGTCTATAATAGAAACAATGAAGGACATGCAGTATATTTTGTCTTTATATGAAGCGACGTTCCTAAATTAGTCTTAGGCCACAACAAATTTTTTACTATGGTTCATTCAAAGCGTGTCGCACATGTCTATTATCACTGTAGTGTTCTAGAACTTGCGATTACAAAAGAAACTAGTCACAGGTCTGTAGCTGCTCTCGATGCCGAGATATTACTGACAGATGCCACGCAACACGACTAATTTTATACAAAATGTCAGCGTCTTCAAGCCCATAACGAAGGGAGGTGACGTCATTGGACGTGGTCACACAAGTAACATTGGTTCATGGCCTAACTACAGTGCGTTCGTAGCTCGGCCGGACCGTTCTGCGGCGGCCTTGGACTGGGTGAAGATTGGCGCGCCTGTCGCCAGTGTAGCGCTGTAGCTACGCTGACGCGCCAGTCAGTCGAGTTGGATCTGTCGTGTACTAATAGTGTTAACATTTGACTGTGATGCATAATGTTGTTAGTGTAAGCATTTGAATTTCTGCCATTTCTTGTTCTACAACGGATCCCGTAGCATGTGCCCATACTTGGTGAGGGACAGGCATATTCTACATCAAAATAATATGGTAAAAAGATGCATACAAAATGGAAGTAATATAACTGTGTAGATTTTAACAGCTTATTCCTTGGATAGAGTGCAACAAACCATTTTAATCTCAAATTAATACTTTTCTCCGAAAAAAATTTTCCCCCAAAACTCGATAAGTAATATCAGTAATATTCTGATTTTTATTGTTATCATTACATAACTGATAAGGACTGATTATTTATCCCTTTGCAATTTACAATAATATGGACGGTTTTCTTGCAAATTAAATGAAAAGATAACCTATCGTTATTTCCTGCCATTAGGAAGCCTGGCAAATGGCAACCCTACTGAAGTGACTAAGGGACGGAATTCATCTATTCAGATCAAACGCGTATGCTTTCGTACGTGAGCCGGCGACGAGCTGTTGTCAGATTACGCATACTTTCAGCCTAATTTTCTAATTAACCATGCATTTAATTACAAAGCTCATAATAGGTTTTTTATTTACTTTATGTATTCTAATGTCTCCTTCAATCTGCACAGTTCTATCACTTCCACCCTGTATGTATGTATGTATGTATGTATGTATGTATGTATGTATGTATGTATGTATGTATGTATGTATGAACAATACAATTGGGTGTACACCGTTGGCAGTGATAGACTATATACCGTAATACACAATAATAACATTACAATAATTTTACAGTAATAAAATTACAATAATTACAGCAATAAGAAATAAAATAAACGTATATTTAATTCTAACTATAAATAAACAAATGCAATAAACCTAGGATTATAAATTAAAAAGTTATGCTATAATAACGCCTACTATAAGCAAAAGTAAACCTAACTTATAAATACTTCTATTAAATCCAACTATTATCAACTTAAGTAATTACAAGTCACCTTAATTAATTAATTACATATCAACTTAATTACATATCGACTTAATTAATTACATATCATTTTAATTAATTGCATATCAACTTAATTAATTGCATATCAACTTAATTAATTACATGACACAACTTTGATAATTACACTGCATCTACAATTAAATTTTCAATCTAATTCTCAACCTTTCCTTAAAGGTATTGATTTTAAGAGGACCACCCTGAAAGATTGCCGCAGGTTTCAGTCTACTATTGTGCGGTTAACAAAGGAAAATTTTGCCACGTCCGTTCTTTGTTTTCTGCATTTAAACTTCCTAATAAGATCAGCTCTGCCTAAGTATGATGATGTCACTAATCTAGCACTGTTGTCGGTGCATGCTGTGTGTCCCATTTGTGGCTTAATCAATGCACTCAGTCTGTACTTGATTTGAGAAATTCCCACCCTGTCTTCTACTATCTCTTCGCCATGTCCCTTTCCCATTTTGACATATTTTGCTGCACTGCGTTGGACCTCTTCTATTGAATCGATTTGGTTTTGTCTGTACGAATCCCAGCCTACTGCTCCATATTCCATAATTGGGCGAAAAAGGGTTTTGTACGCTAATTCTTTTGACCTTCGGTTAGCTTTCTTAAGAATACGCATAGAGAAATGTAGTGCTTTCCAGGCTTTCCTTGTAGGTCTATCGTTATTATAAGAGACATCTAATCGATTAAAAATAACGTTTACGTATTCAATTTTGTGAGAACAGGATCATTTTAATTATAAAACACATTTATCCCAAATATTTACAGTTATGCGGAAAATAGAACATTTTGCTTCCGGTTAATACTGTCCGTGTAAGCAACATTCGGTTGGAAAGCCGGGTTGTCCGCCTTAAAACCAGGCAGTTGGCAACGCCAAAAACCCTTCCCGTTATCACCAGTGCACTTGATAAAATGCCGTTAATAACAAATTAGAAACATCTCCGCATCGCTGATGTACGTTAGCTTGTCAATTACGAAATATAAACGAGCCACGTCATGTATAGGCCTAATTCTATTTGGCCATTAAGTAACTACGCCTCTGCTATTAATTCAATTGCGGTGAACACAAGTAACTTATATCGTTTTAATAGACAGTACACAAGCACGCCGGAATGGCACCACATAATCAATCATACACAGTTTACTCACCGTTACCTCAGCATATAGGACGAGCAGTTAATTCATGGTCGTTGAATAATCAATCACGCGACTCAGAATCCATTAACCAAGCACTACAGCTATTTGTCGCATTACCTCCAGCTACATAAAATATAATCTCATGTCAGGCTCTGGCTATCTGCCGCAAATTCTTAGCAAAAGGGATTGGAATTCCATTTGATGTCCTTCCTTCAGTGAACTGATTCCATTGTATGTTTGGAATTTCAAAACCTGTTATAAATTACACATTGAAGCATTTTATTCAGTGTTGCACAGGTAAATTAAAAAGTTATACACAGACACTTACGGAATTCATTCTTGGAGACACATTGAGCAAAAGTGAGTCTCAAGAAGTTAGCGTTATAATAGACCTATATGTATATTTATACCGTCTCAGAATACGTCTAAGGCATTTGATAACAGTTCGCGTCCTTTGTAATGTTCCGAATGATATTACTGTTTATACTATACTCCATATACTCCAACCAGGAGAAAGTCTCATGGGAATGAGACACAGCGGGGTAATGCTGTGAATGAATGTTGATGTCATAAAATGTCATAAGGTCACACACTGGGTACACGCATCTCCATTGGCTAACTCTCAAAGCACAAACGATAACACTGATACACACATACTTATAGTACCCTAGTTACAAAATTATATCACGGTTAATCTCCTGGTTATGGTTTGTGCTTTGAGAGTTACTCAGATTCATTATATTAATATTGTTTTTATATTGTATTATATTATTGTATTATACTGTATTACATCAATCTTTTATTTATTTATTTATTTATTTATGCCTATAGCAGGGTAAAGCCCCAATTACAATAGACAGTACATATATTCGTTAAGAAACATAGAATTGCATATAACATGAAAAAAGAGATGAAACGGATACAAGTGTAAATACAAATTAAAATGGAAAATGAGAAAAGGAGAAAAAAAAAAGAACAGACAAATAGATACTACCTAAATAAAAGACTGGTATATTAATCCCTCCATACAGAAAATAAAATATGCAGGAGAGCGCATGTTTTTTAAACTGGCGTTATAACGGTAATATTATCTACTTCGCTCCAATAGATGACGCAATAGTAAGCACATTCCTTTCACGGTTAATCTCCTGGTTGGAGAACAGTACACAGCTTATTTTTTTGTCTAAGGCAATGCACTATTGGTTTCCAAGAAATACCATCGAATCCATATTACAATAATATTGTGTGGAAGAAATTAGAAAGTATGGAAGTCACCAGTTAGGCCTATATTATATTATATTATATTATATTATATTATATTATATTATATTATATTATATTAATGATGCTCTAAATTGCAGAGTTTGGTCAGTGTTGTTGATCAGATGGAAGATTTATGGAGATAAGAGAAGGATTACGAAGAGTCAGTTCTATTCTACTGTACTGTACAACATTTGCCTAGAGAAAGTGACGAACTTAAAACTACTAATAAGCTTAACCAGAATAGTCCATCTCGGGTATGAGCTCAAGACCTCCCGCATACAAACGAGCACGTTACCACCTGGGTAGCTCATTTTATGTAATATATTTTGTCAAAGCACACGTCAAAGTAGAGTTAATCCAGATACTGGCTGCTGCATGTTGTTGGTAATGATGATGATGTTATTTCAGAGTTTAATTAGTTGGTTCAATTGTTTCCAACATGGCTGCTGTGTTATCGCAAACTGTTGAAATATTTCACTTAATTTCTTCCTGCCCCTTCCGCTCCTCCTACTCCTCTGTTATCTCTGGGGAAGTTCCCGAGCGCGTGGCTGCCACAGCATGTCTCAACGATACTGCTGAACTCTACAAAGGAATGAAGGTATAGGTTAATTAGGAATTTTTTCGCTGATTACAATTGTTTTTTCACGTAGTTATTCCTCTTGTTCTTCATTGTCATGTTCGACTTCACCGTTTACATTGTTCAATTTCGTCTTCCTTGTACAATATTGTCAACTTTCTCTCCATTTTTCTCTGTCTTCCTGGTGATATTTTCACATATACATAGATTGCTTCAGTTGCTCTGAAAATTCTGGCTGTTCAATAGGATTCGTTCAATTGATTTGTTCGTTTCTCGTTTACCTTCTTTTATTCTCCCATTCCTATTTAGAATTAGGGTTACCACGAGAAGAAATTCTATAGGAGGACATGGAATCTAAAATAAGAGGACATTGCTGAAAAAAGGAGGACTTTTTAAAAATCGGTATGAACAAAATTAAAGATAAAAGCAATGGCTCACCTTAGTTTTCTCACTAGTTGCTGGATCAGTATTTCATCTGTACCCTACTTATCGCTGGAGCCCACTTTGTGCACAAGAGTCTGAATAGACAAACTTCTATCTTGTAACAAATAACTATGGAACCGCTCACGGGACATGTCCTTGAAATTATATTTCATCATTATGATACCTCTGACTGCCTCCGTTAGCATGCGATTTCGTTCTTTTGTCCATTGAGCAGATATTAGGGAAAGCACTATCTCAGCACTTCCATTGTGACTTGGGATAAATAAAATAGAATTGACATATTTTTAAGAGTTCTGAGAAAGTTTCAGTGCTCGCAGAACTACTGGAATTGAAGAATTTGCAACATTGTTTATCTAAACTTAAATTTTTGTCAAAATTAACTTGATTGGGATATCTTTGTACATTGCAGAATAAAATTGATAAAATAGCTTAGGATCATGAATAGTGACATTTTTAGAGTGTAAGAATTGAATGCATGTCAATAGGTCGTATTATTATTATTTTTTTAAGCTTAATCTGAGACGATTCTGTCCGACGCCGGGGTGGTATCCGGTGTGGCTTAGTGGATAAAGCATCAGCACGTAGAGCTGAAAACCCGGGTTAAAAAAATCGGCGCCGGAGAGAATTTTTCTCCGTTCCATTACTCTTACATCGTATTATTATTACTATTATTATTATTATTATTATTATTATTATTATTATTATTATTAATTGATATTGTTCCTGTATTTCTGCTACTGTATTGCTATTGTTCTAATACTGGTTGAGTGGAAAAGAAGGCTTTATGGCCTTAACTCTGCCAGTAGAAATAAATCTACTACTACTACTACTACTACTGTTACTACTACTACTACTACTACTACTACTACTACTACTACTACTACTACTACTACTACTACTACTACTACTACTACTACTACCACCACCCTATCGCCTCTTTCAATCTGCAAGGTTATTTTACTTGCATTCTGTATATGTATATATCGTCGGTTTCTTGGTAAAAGTGACCAAGTCCAAAATGCAAAATTGTTGGGAAAAGGCATTTAAAGGTTTAATGATCCATCCAAAGATAACTGTACTTCTTTAGATGTTAGTAATACTGTATGTTATTTTGAAAGTAAATGTGCTATATTATTAGTTTTTAATATAGAATTATGTCTTAAATTTTCATAATCCTTGGAAGCCTTGGAATGTGAATTGGTCACTTTCACCAAGAAACCGACGATATATAATATGGAATATGAATCATGTGATTATAAATTTTCCCCTGAGTTTGTCTAAATTCTGTGATAAAATAATTCTGTAGACTTCACAACCCCTCATCTCATCTCATCTCCTCTCAATCAGTCGCAGTCCTCGTACGTCTCAAACAGTGATATTTCCTGCCCAACAGTAGGTTCGTCAGGCGTCATCTGTCTCCGCACTGACAATGGCGTCCACACCGAGCGTCTCGCTCTAACAATGAGTGCTCCACGCGCGGCCCGTCTCCAATTAACAATGAGTGTTTTCAACGTGGACCGTCTCCGCCGACATAAATTGCATCCATATCGAATAATTCCGGCTTTGTCATCGGGTTGGAGTCGATTTGCGCTGACTGCTGACACTTGCTGAGGGGCAGAGGGGGCTTGAGTGACGTTATTGTGTGCGGATCAGCGGGCGGTCCGCAATAACGATCTATTCTTTGCGCAAAATGAGCCTAAGTGACTCTTCATTCAATTATCATGCCTCATTCGGGACGGCGATGGGTGCGCTTTCTACCTGCGACAAACGCGACCTATCACTCTCTTCTGGGATAAAGGTTGCTGCAATCAGCGCGATCTGTTGTTTCGACACAAAGTTAACAAAGACTAAAGTTACAGTACTTATGACTGTAAAGATCACTGTAGAACCCACAAAAAATTATCAGACACATGTAATTTAATTCATTTGTTTAACACTAAGGTAATATTGTGAAAGTAAAGAACTTTTGAGGGCTGAAGTTGAAATAAAAAAAACTACTACTTTTATTCTTACATAGACTGCGATGTGCTTGTTCCTACTTCACCATCTACTTCTCTATCTTGCTACATTTTTACTTCCATGAGATATATAGTCTGTACTTCCTTACGAATTCCATTTGAGGGCGTTTGTTTAGTAGTTTTTTTCCATTACTTTTTATATTGTGACGTAATTATTTTTTTCTGTTGAACCTGGACATCCTGTTAGTTTCATATTTCTAAAGCATAATCCTATTATTGGATATATTTTCACAGATTAAAAAAAATCTCTCTTAATGTTTTTATAGTGCAAGGAACAAAATAATATAGACTGATCGTACATATTACGATTTTGCACTATTATCCCGTACAAAGTACCATAAACATAGCCATATGTGACAAGTTGGATTCTCGCTGTGTATCAGTTTCTTACTGATGTTCCTTGCAGTTACATCTGTGGTCCTGGGAAGAATTTGGGATGACGATTTTAGTTGATTTAACGACGCTGTATCAACTACTAGGACACTAGGGTATTTTGGGTCGATGAAATTGGAGAGATAGGCTATGGCGAGATAAGTCCGAGGATTCATCATGTGATTACCTAACATTCGCTTCGGCCAAAAGAACCAAACAGGTAAAGTGGAAATCAGACTTACGCCCAAGTGCAGCTCGAATTAGCAGGCACACACGCCTACCGTGGAGCTACGCTGCTATTCTCGCCAAGTTTAGACGACCTCACTCACATCACTCTGCTGACTCGTGCCTTACCCAAAACATAATAAATCATACGGTGCATGCCTGGTAGTTATGCAGGGTTGTCACATTATGACTCTGAATTAGCCCAGCCGCTGGGCTGAGGCAAGTACGATGTTTTTTTTTTTTTTTAACAGGGAAGTTAGCAGTTATCTTTTGCGGCAAGATAAGCTGACCTCTCTGCTCGGGCTGAGGCCGTCTATATTTGGCAACGCTGTTATAAAGTAATTCAGTTATAGGACATAGCCAACTGCATAACATAAACATCGAGAGCATGTTGATGTGACTTCTTTGACTACTTTCCTTCCTCGTATAAGTTTGGCGAGTACAGTACCTTCATTAGGAGCGCCGCGTCTTTGTCTCAGTGTGCTGTTTTACTATCGAGGCGGCCCGGATTCGATCCCCAGTCAAATTGTAATGGAATTTGTGGTGGACAAAACAGATGTTGCATAGAGTTTTTCTCGGGATAGGCCTATTCCCGTTTTCTTTTATCTTTTTACCAACACTCTCCATCTTACTTTCATTTCATCTTCACTATTTAAAAATTGGGCTGGGGTGAAGACTTTGAGGTGGTAGTAAGAGTTCCAGATGCTGATATAGAAAGGGCGGGCTCAGGGCCTTGAGACTAATCAGTTATTCGTTTTAGTATAGGACCAGACTCTAATCAGTGCTTAGGCAAGATGACCCACTTGTTAACAGCGGATTCATGAATGCCACCAAGACCATCTGTCGGACTTGGACAATCATTAGATATGTAGGGCGTGCAATGACCATTATAAGTCTAATATAAGGGGAAGAATCCACCACTCAACATCTTCAAGCGCTCTGACTGCAGATCTCAATTAATTATGGACACCAATCAGTGTACTAATATACATTCAAATATTAAACAGCAGAAGGTGAAAGTTGCTGAGGCTCTTAGCACCAGCTATTGTTGGTTCAAATACAGAGAAAAACAAGTTAGTATGGATAGTCTAAGTTTATTTTAGCTAAGATTAACAAGTTTCGCGAAATTGATGCACCAGTGTCACCAAGATGATCAACGAGGATTAGACTGGCTTCGTGGTCAACATGGCGAAAAGCTATCGCATATAACCATATAGCAACAAGGGATAAATACGAGACAAGGGTCACACTTTTGCTCCCCTGTTGAATGCGAATATCAACTTCCGTAACACGAATCGAACCTGAATCTGCTATATTTGTAGCCGGAAATGGTATTATATAATTTACAGCAAGAGACAATACCGCGAGTGAAAAGAGATCATGTAGGGTCGTTTTGAAAGATGAGTCGGGGAAGGGACTTTAATTTATATCTTAACCCTAAGTTCGAACTAAAACCCACGAGTATGATATGTGCATAAATGCACAAGTATCTTCAGAACCACACTCATTTCGCTGTCAATTCACTCACTGCACTGGAACTGCAACACATTTCACTGATACTATCCTGATTTCACTAACACTTCAAAAACATTTCGCTGTTCAAATACTTTGCACTACCACTATAAACTACAAAATTTCACTGACACAAACAAGCTTCACTTACATAACACACTTCACACTTCACTGACACAATACACTTCTTCACTGATACAGCATTTCAAATAACAAAACATCAATTACACGCTTTAAGTAGTATTTGTAATATACTACCGTCTGTTAGTAAAGTCCTTGAGCCTATTTTTAAGTACATTTTTGGTTATTGGTGAAGCCTTTAGTAAATCTGCAGGAAAACATTCCAGTCCCTGATAGTACGATTACACTTTTGTATTTAACTCACTACCGTGGTTCATATCTCAAAAGGATGTTATTTAGTTCCTTTGTATTCAGTATAGCACTACTTTCTATATACTGTAATCGTCTGTAGCAGAATGTAAGCGCTTCATTTTGGAAAGAATTATTGTATTTCTTTCTTTTTCATCTGTTTAAACTCCTCTTTGTAACGACGACTTACAATCCAATTTGGTATAGGGGAGTGTTTATCTTCTGCGATTCGAAGGAGCTCTCATGATGTGAATGGTCAATTTTAACTTCTTGCTCTTAATTTTTGCCACAATATCTCGTTCTTTGTATGATTTATAAATTTCCTTATTCTGTAAAATTCTCCATTCACGGTTACTGGGTCCTATACTAGGCCCAAATTTCTTATAGTCGTGTACCTGGGTGGAGCAGAGTTTAGAAATAACAGATCTCTTGTTTTGGAATCCGATATTACACACGCTGGGCAAAATTTTCAAGAATATGAACAAACCCCGATGACACTGTGATTTGGCTATTGTGGCGATGACGATATTTCTGTACTAGCGTTGGATAAAAAGTAAGGTTCGTTCTGTCGCCTTGTCGCAAGCTGACTTCTCTCGCTCTGTCGAATGTGGCCAAAACATTGCTAATAATTGTGCAGAGAGGGAATTATTTGCGCTGTTTATTTCGCGCATACTTATAAATTAATTTTCTTTGCAGCTAATATTTATAACCAGGCTTAATTGTTCGCCTTAATAGCGAGAGGCATTACAACCGTGAGTAGGCAATACCGCACGTCTCTGATTCGGCCGTTAAGTCCTTGAAGGCTTGCACGAGCTTTGTAGTCGAGAATAGACCCTTGATTTGTAAATAGATACGATGAAATGTAAATATAATTATCTCAATAGATCACAGTTCGGAAATCAATCAGATCTTGACTGATTGTATACAATTTTAATGGGCAACTTGAAGTACAATTGTCAGTGCTGAGTAGAATAAACGTAAGAAGTTATACGGCTCTATTTGAGAGTAATGAAGTTGGAAACAAACTGGAATCAATACTCCCAAGAGCAGGGAAAGCTGCTGAAATCGTCTTTAATAATTTAAAATCTTTTACAAGCTGGCTCTGTATTGGTCTCCGTTGTATCGCGGCCTGCAAAGCCATAGCAACACTTCCAATCGAATAAAAAATTCAACCCTCTCGGCACAACAGTGTGTTCAGCGTACTGGTATAGTACGTACATATCAGTGCGCGAAAACTCGCCAAAGTCTGTGGTTGGACTCTTAGCAGATGTTACGAGACCTGCAGTTGGTTCAGTACGTTTTCTCGAAGTACTTCCGTTTCTGCTCATTGTAATTTCATTAATGCTCCGTTGCATTGTTTGTAAACTGTGGATCGGAACACCATAGATGTTCCCCGAGGTGTTGTTTGGTGAGTCGCAGTGTAGTATTATCACTGTCTAGTATATACAGTCAAGAAGCTCAATACGTAGTAAATATGCACCCATAAATAATTGCTGACCACTAGGATCGCTAATATCGCCTCATTACAGACTATGCGAAATAATACCGGCACAGTCTATTGTTCCTAGCACCGTCGCAACTCAAGCTTCGTGACTGTATACTACACTGTGGTTTTATTGTTTTGAGAAAAACAACTTGACGGAATTTTTCGCTCTCTCTTCCTCTCCGTATCTCCCCTTCTGAACTACATTCTCAAGGTCAACTTCGTGGGAGAATCCTCTCTCACTCTCTTTCTATTCCTCTTTTTCAAGGTAAACTTGACGCGAGAATTCTCTGTTTCTCTCCTCCTGACATTTTTTCTCAAGGTGAAATTGACGGGAGAGTTCTCTCTTTCCCTCTTCTTTTCTCTCTATCTGTCCCTTTTCTTGAAGGTCAATTCAACGGGAGAATTCTCTATTTTTCTCTCTCCCTTCCGTCCCTCTTTTTCAAAGTCTAATTGTATAACACTGACTGTTGTTTTCAACTAAGTCTTAGAGTTGCTGAAAAATTTATTTGTTAATACTTGTTTGCACCTTTTAATAAGAAGGTAATTTAGCGTTGTTATAAGGATTTGGAAACATAATATTGTTAATTAAATTGTCGGTAACTCGCTGACTCACAAGGATCCATTGTCAGGCCGATGTCACAGATCGAACAGGGAGTTTTTGTGGTGAAAGTACATTTAAAATAAAAATACCCGTGCTTCAGCTTTCTCTCTCATGGGTCCCTGTTTGGCCTGAAAAAAATTTATTGAAGTCGTATTATTTTGACAGTGGATATAGGTACTTTTTCCATTGAAACCCGGTATGACGGCAACAAGCATCGAATCCCAGACTTGAAGTTGCGTAGAGTCAGCGCTTCCCTTCGAAGGCTTTCACGCTACGCACCTGTAATCCACTCTACTGTTTCCTGTGCATGCGCTGCGTAGACAGAGCGAGAGTGTGAGGAAGAGCGAGGATACTTTTCAAGTTATTGAATCGTTATACTACACTTCGCGACGTGTAAGACTATCTTAACAATTCGCAATAAATACTGTTCGTGAAGCGTAAAAAAGTATATTAATTAATATAATAATTCGTATTATGTGTATTGATTAATGTGTGAATTCTACGTTATGATGTTACATAATGTGTACCGATATATGTTCATTAATATGAGGCATAAAAGAAGCAAAAAATATAATACATTAGAAAATATATAATTAACCTGTACTTATTGCTAACAATTGCCTGAAGTACTGGCTGCTGTACTATTGCAGGCTTCTGGGTGGAAATTATCAAAAAAACATACAAAACACAAAAATTTTCTACACCAAGCACACTTATATAGCACACCTTAGGAAGCTACAATTATTGCATGCCCACTTTTTCTTTCGAATGTCTGCAGAAAAACACACTTCACTTCAGAGAAAAATACGGGGAAGTAGGAGAGAAACTCTACACTCAAGAAAAAGAAGAAATACCTTGATTTGGATAAAAGAATATTAAGAATCGTGGAAAAAAATATATATAACGATTACAAAAATGAAGATAACATATTGGGATTTTTTAGGGTCAATGGGAACAATGTTGCAGGCAATTTCTAAATTTATGTATATTCAAATTACAATTCATTTTTTGATTAAATATCCCAAACCTGTACTGTGACAAACAGTTGATATCTGACCAAAAAACGGTGACGTAATTGACGTTGGGACGAACAGTCCACATGACGAATTATCGGGGACGAAACTTCACTGTTACGAAACATTTGTGACGAAACGTGCTAGACCCCCCTTGAATAGAGGCAATCTGCTGACGGATATTAAGCTTGGGATCTTGTAAGGTTTGTCCTGTACACTGTATCCTTCAATGAACCTCAAAGACAGTAAAAACCACTAATGACTATATCCTGGCACATTTGATTAATTTCTTGTGTGTAAACGTTCGTTGTATGAGCGTTGACGGAATCCTGTTGAATGAATGCTTAATTTCGTTTCGTCTCGGACAACTCTTAGAAAAAGGGATGTAAAATCAATAGGGACCGTATGGTAATAGCGATGTGCTCGAAATTTTCCACAACTACTCTTTTTGTAACGTTCACTCTTGTGCATACCTAAATTAGCCTACCATATTTAAGAAAACAAACTCGCGAAATAACATGAATTTTGTAGCATTGTGCAAAATATGTTAATAACGACGAAATATAACCCATCTATAGCAAAAACTGCGAAATACGTATCAAAATTTTATTCATTATTGTTTAAAAACAAGTTTGTGACTCATTTCGCTGGCATTATCACCTCACCCAGACGTTAGATAACCATAGTAGTTGATAAAGCGTCGTAAAATAAAGTAAATAAAAAGGAAACATACTCCGGAATGAGGAAAGCTCTCAAGAGGCTTTAGATTTGCTTATGTAGTCCATCAAGGGGGTTTAGGAATTATCATCGGAACTATTGCCATTGTACTATTTCGTCACCAATTAAATTTTCGTCACCGGGCTTGTGGTTATCGATTCAATTTTTGCCACCGGACTTGTGGTCACCGATTAAATTTTCGTCACCGAGCTTGTGGTCACTGATTAATTGCCACCGGACTTGTGGTCACCGATTAAATTTTCGTCACCGGGCTTGTGGTCACCGATTAAATTTTTGCCACCGGACTTGTGGTCACCGATTAAATTTTCGTCACCGGGCTTGTGGTCACCGATTAATTGCCACCGGACGTGTGGTCACCAATTAAATTTTCGTCACCGGGCTTGTGGTCACCGATTAAATTTTTGTCACCGGACTTGTAATCACAGATTACATTTTTGTTGACAAGGTAGAGACAGACAGCGGCGAATGTTTCCCCCGGCCTTATGGAACTGTTATACTGTATAAGGACTAGAGAGAATCTTCCTGGAACCATTAACACAGTTGAGGCATAGTATAGGCGCCTGAACACACCCATAGGAAAGCCTTATCCTTTCTTATATTCTGTCCTGCAGTTACTACGAAGTGAAACAGAAAAGATACATCGAGATATTGAGCAAGCAGTAGAAGGACATTTCCCTTCGCGTAAAAAGGAAAAGAAGTACGAGGATTTGGATAAAAAGATTTATCATATTATTGAACGATATCCAGATTATGAATAAGAAAGAGACGTGCTGACATACCTAAGACGTAATCTAGCTGGAAATTTTGAAACACAAATTACAAAATATTGTATACACTCTACTAAATTAAATTGTTATTTTATGTACGATTATTTACCTTTCATTTCTACCAAACAAATGGCCAAGGGAACGGTGATTAAAAAAAATCGAAATGACAAAGAACGCTGATGACAAAAAGTCATGGTGATCAGAAAACCAGGTGACGAAAAAGCAGTGATGAGTTGGTATAATGGCTAGGATTGTGGTGATGAGAATCCCTCATCAAGGACGTGATAACAGATATATTTTAGGTTATTTTCATGTCTACTTAATCTCTTTTCAGTCTTGAAATCTCCTAAAAAAATCCTAGGAAATTTTCCATTTAAAAATGTGCCAGCATGTGTCCCTCCTTATTCCGGAATGGAACTCGATTTCCTTTTAGAAGTAAAGCCGTCGACAGACCGTCTCTGCTGGGATTCTAACCTTTGCTCGCTTGGATATTAAGTGCAGTCGCCACAAGCACCTTTAAAAGGAAGAGTGCAGAGTTGTGTGGCTCAAGAAAGCTGGTGCTGCGTTTATAGCAGGGTTGTGTTCATTACCTCCGGGAAGTCCCTCGAGACCAGGTGCTAGCGCGGAGTTCTTCATCTTTACGTTCCTTTCATTTCATCAGGTCTCCATAAAAGCTGATGTCTGTCTTCCATGATTAAATTTAATGAAGGAACTTTCAATACTTTAGAGTTACTTGGCTTTGCTCTCATATCTCAGTATCTTGCAATACAACTACCAGCACTACTCTCGTTACATTCATCAGAAGTTTGGAAGTCAGTGGCGTATGGAGGAAATGAATCAAGTAAATGATAAACATTAAATTCTACTTTATACCTTATTCTGCAGGATACAATTTTATAGTAACTCAATGGGCTTTAACCAAATGGACCATATACACATCACGGCACACTGTTTTCTTGGCTATTTTCGTACAATTTATTTCCGAGAAACAACTGAATTAAGCTCAAGTTATATGCATACAGGATGAAACACTTAAAATTTCCACCTTAATTATCTTCTGTTAACTTCTAATGCAAAGACCTTAAAATACAGGGTGATCCGTTTGGGTATGGATAAAATAAAAACACCGTAAAACATTTACTACTGAACTTTATTTGTTGAAACTTTGTGTATACAACACTGAAAGATGGGAGATTCCTCAGAGCTCAAAATGACCCCACTTGCGCACCCTGCACAACTCATAACGATGGTGCAATTCAGCCCATGTCCGTTGTAACATAAGAGGGGTGATTTGTTGAAAAGCTTGAGTAATTTTTACTCTCAGATCATCAATGTTCCTGGGTTTCTGTGAATAGACAATGTCTTTAACAAAATCCTACACGAAGTCAAGAGAAGTTAGATCTGGGTAGTTTGGGGTCCAAGCCAAGGGATAGTTGCTTCTCGTACTGGGTTTCGCCTGCGACCTCCTGCATGTTTTTTAACACAACCTGTTTCTATAAATGTTCGATACCACAACATTATGGAATCGTATTTAGGTACAATACGCACACCACATTCACGTCGAAATTTCCTTTGAACTCTTTTAACACTCTCAAATTTAGCATACCAGAGGATACATTGTGCCTGCTGTTGATTTGTAGTAGCCATTTTAACCATCTACGATTTTCATTTGTCCTTTCAGATTATGCGTTGTTGATTGTCATATATGGAAACTCCCATCTTTTAATCATGATATAACCAGCAAAAAATGTTTTCTACTATCATAAGATCTTTATAATAATAAATTAATATTACCCATACCCAAACGGATCAGACTGTACAACATCAAGGTATGAGTAGAGGATGTAATATAATATAATGTTTATTTTAGTATTCATCTGAATGACTTATCATAGTTTAAAAAAAACATCAATAACACTTAAAAATGTAAATATTCATTGAATGTTAAGGACAACTAATTTGCTAACGTTTTCGCCCTTAGGCATCTTCAGGCATTTGACCCAACAATATATTATACAAAATTTTACCATGTCATCATCATTTAGTTGTGCGGGTATAAACGACGCGTGCAACATGATTCTCAGTGCAAATATTCCTCTAAAGAAATTGAGTGATCCCCATTTTAGAGTTTCTCTTCAGAAATTCTCTCGATACAAAAACTGTTTAAGCGATAGGCGAAGACGATTCAGCTTCGACAACTTACGAGAATATATCGTCGTTTACTGCAACCATGGTCATTGCATCAATGATATAGAGGACTGAACTGGCAAGGTATGTACTACAGTACGTTATTTTTCTTTTCCTTCTAACTGTACGGAGATACAGTAGCATGTTGACGTCGTCTGTTTACGTTTAAAACCTGTTGAGCCAATGATCTCAATGAAAAAATGTAACGTATAGTAAATGTGTACCTACATTCAACGATAAGTCATCCCGCATCCACTGTCTAATGATAAATCATTCAGACTGAATACTAAAATAAACATTATATTATATTACATTGTATATTGACTATCGGAAAATTATTATTACCATGCTTACTAAGATATGAGTAGAGGAGTTGAAGATTAAAGGATTGGAGGTAAATATTGACAAGACAACAACATGATCATAAGTAAGAAGGAATAGAACCATAATATTAAGATGGACGGGAAACAGCTCGAACAGTTGTCAAGTTTAAGTATCTGGGTTCAATTATTAGCTCGGATTGGAAAATAGAGACAGAGATCACAGAAAGAATTGCAGCGAAGAGATATCAAAGGAGACAGAGATAGGAGTTTATAAGATCACCTACATCTCGTTAACATACGGGTGTGAATCCTGGACACTGACTCACAGAACCAAGAACAGAGTCCAGGCGGCAGAAATGAGATATCTCAGATAAAATAGAGAACAAGACTAGGAGGGATAGAATCCCGAATACAACCATTAGGACGGCATTAAAGATGAAGTCACTGGAAGAGATTATCCAAGAATAACAGTTGAAATGGTTTTACGACGTGTAACGGATGAAGACAGATCGCGTACCGAAGTTAAAGTGAAGGAGTTAAGCTTCCAGGAAGATCGAGGAAGACCTGGGAAGATAGAATTAGAGGGGCACTACAGAGAGGCAGTCTCCTTAACTGCGGATAGGAGCAAATGGAGATCTTTCGTATCATCAACATCGAAAAGAAGAGAGCGGATTAAGAAGATCAAGAAGTATCTTCTGTACTATTGAAAAAAGAGCATTTTCAGCACAAAGTTTTATTTTTCGTTATTGACATAATAGCGAAATTAAACTAAATAAAATTAGAATAATAATGGCGTGAACTGCATATTTATAATGCAAATAGTTAACTAAATATCGATATTAAATTTAAATCCTTCCTATGAAATATATATATATATATATATATATATATATATATATATATATATATATAATTGGAGAAAGCTGGATTTGCAGTGGGAGATCTGTTCTTCGGCAGAACACTATGAATATATATACCTATTCTCTCTTGTATTTCCAACTACACATCCGGTTTCTACATCGGATTTTGAAACACCATGTATATACAAGGTGATTCACGAGGATTTGCCGTCCCTTACGAAGCTTATTTCCGAAGACATTCTGAGTAAAAAAATCACATAAACATTTGTCCTAATCTCAATATTTTCAGAATTACACGAATTTGAAGTAGTTTGTAAAATACCATTATTCTTGAGTTTTAAGGGTAAAACAATATTACAGGTAAAAAAATGAACTATTCAGGAGTATCATTTATTTAATTAGCTAGTATTCTGAAGCTAAAAATGTGTTGTGAATTCGATAGTTGCTCCGAACAGATTTTTTTTTTTTTCGACTTTTAACTACAAAATTACATTTTCTTACGCATTTATCACAACAATTATTACAAATCACGCCACTCTTGTAAATTCTTCAAGACTGTACATTAGGATGCATAATTAAACTGTAAAGAATCAAGTTCCTAAAGTCGTATGAATTGTAACAATTTTTGTGATAAATGCGTAAGAATGATGTCATTTTTAGTTAAAAATTAGAAAATAAAATCTGAACAAAGCAATTAACAACACATTTTTAGCTTCAGAACACTAGCCAGTTAAAGATGTGACACTTTTGAATACTTCATTCTCTATTTCTAATACATTTTTTTACTCGTAAAACTAAAGAAAAAGGTGTGTTACTAATTTCATTTAATTTATTATATTCCATAGATCTTACATTAGAAATGAAGCTTTCAGTTGTGGAACAAGTAAAAATTTTACAAGATTACAATTACAATTTTTTACAATTTTTCTTAAATTTCAATTTCAATTTTTTATATTTTTTGGCGAGATGTAGTGAGCCCGAGGATTCGCCAACAGACAACTTCAAACTAATGTAACTTTGAAAATATTTCGATTAGGACAAATGTTTATATGACATTTTTTCCTCAGAATGTCTTCAGAAATAAGTTCCGTAAGTGACGGTAAATGCTCGTGAATCACCCTGTGTACGTATTAGTATAATATTATGGCTCTATCTCCATACTCCTAGATTTTTCTTCTCGCTCTTTCTCTTGTTCTCTCCTAGCCCTTTTCTTTAGCTTTTGTTTAAACATATTTATTATTTTTGTTCATGTTGTAGTTTCAGCCATAATTTAGTGAGTCACCCTCATTCCAAAGAACATGAGTTCGGTCCTTAAAGAGAGAAAAATTTAATTTGGGCGGCTTTTCCCCGGCGTCATTCTATCATTACTCCGTAACAGCTGTACCATTATATAGGCTACACGTTTTGGATTTTTCAACTATACATCAAGTTAAGACTGTCATACGTCTTATCAGCTGCAGAACAGTGATGCATTTTTTATATCCCCATCCTCAAGCGCAGCAACCGCCAAGACGCTGGAAACCTTCCAACAAAACTCTGTCGCTTTCACAAATATGGCTGCCACTTCAGCTGTGACGTAAGTTTATTCTTCGTCACCTTAGAAATCCTTGCTGTGCTAGTAATTTGGAGATGCCTTGGAACTAGTCTTTAAGTCAGAGAAACTGACTCATCTATTATACCCCAAATACGACAAGGTTTTTCTTACCACTCCTTCAATATACCTACTCTATTCACAGTGTATTTGTAGTGGACATAAACACAGCTGAGCGGTATGGGACAAGCCCTTAAAGTTGAAAAGTTCTCGTGATGACAGTAATGGTGTGTAAAATACGTAGCTTACTAATTCTGATGTAATAACTAACTTTCCAAGACAAATCATGCGTGTGGAAATTGTTTATCGTATAACACATCTTGATTGATCGCCTACAAAAGCGACATAAGTTAATTTACAATTGCAATAGTTTTTCAGGTGTCCCACACACAAAAGTAAGTCAATTCACAGAATCCGAATGTTTGTGTGAATACGTCTTCATTTTTGTTTCTTAATTGTTATTTTTAACATTAGGGGTACGGTTTTTTATCATTTAATATTTGTGTTGTATTTTATTTTTGGTTATTAAGTATATGATTGAAATGGGAGAATCCAGAAATGCATATAGAGTGTTATAAGACCTTTGGAGAGGCCGAGACGTAGATGGAAGGATAATATTAAAATGGATTTGAGGGAGGTGGGATATGATGGTAGAGACTGGATTGATCTTGCTCAGGATAGGGACCGATGGCGGGCTTATGTGAGGGCGGCAATGAACTTCCGAGTTCCTTAAAAGCCATAAGCAGGCTTAGAATCCGGGACACTTTAGCAACCAATGTACGCACAACTTGACTATAGAGTTTCTTGAACATAGTAGACAGACATACTGTGAATGTAAACAACGACGTCAATGTGCTTCGTTATATTCTACTGTTAATAGTATAATCTAGAGACGGTGGAAAATGAAGTAGGATATATACCTCACAAGTTTTCATGTCCCTCGGCGACGTTGAAGGCGTTAGCGTTACAATGAACAACCATATACATGTTCACTATATATTGAAAATGCACTGTGATGGTCTGTCTTCGTTTCGTAGGGAGAGATGGAAGAATACTGTACAGTACCTCTGATCACGAACCGCACAGGCAAACAAAACCCAACGCGCCACCTTACTCCATCTGTACTCCGTTGCACTGTAACTTCACTTCATTCTTAAGTTGTCTCGGATCCTAACCCTGGCCATAAGTATATGATTGAAGTTTTATTTTGTTAATAAAACATCAACGATGAACATAATTATTTTATTTAACATAACCAAAGATGTTTCCAACACATATTATGTTTGTACATGAAATACATACATTCATATAATATGCTCTTGTTAATTGGAAGTAAACTGAACACTCGATGGATGGCAGCACGTATATTTTTGGATGTACTGCATCTAGCGGAGACTTCTTGAACTATGTGTTACAATAAGAATGTTGAATTTTCTTTCAGTTTTACTCTAACAAAGACTTATTCACGTCAAAATATTTATTAATCTCACTGAAATATGCAGGACAAATTTCTTTGATAGTCGGTATGCAATTATGGCCAGAAAGTATGTGTGATTTATACTATATCGTATTACATAGAGGCTCTGTATCCTCTCAATGGATATCCTAGAAGATTTCTTTTGTATGCAGTGATTCCAGCCTCACCTCCATTCGCCCGACACTCCATCATTGCCCAATATTCATAGAGAAATAAATCTCTGTTTTCTCAGTGAGCTAGTAGTAGGCCTGCGACCTGATAATTTAGTATTATTATTAATTTGTATTATTCTTATAGAATGATACCACCTCATTCTAGTGCCGAGATCAAGAAAGCATGGGATTCTACCTCCATGTCCTCAAGTGCCTTCATGGCATGTGAAGGGGTATCTTTGCATTTTACCTTAGAGAATGATAGTCATTGCATGGATTATAGGTTTTTATGTATAATAATGTGGCAGGAATTTAACATCAGGCAGTACGGATCTCTGAAGATATATAGTCAGCTTGTTTGTATCCAGTGGTGAGAATTTGGAATTTGCAAGTGATTATTGTAGCTGAAATAATTAGTCTTACACAGTGAATACCATATGTTAACTCTGTTAACGTCCCACATCTGTTTAATTTCTTCACTGAATTCCACACATTTGCTGGTATTGGTAATTTCCTGTTGACTGGATATCAAGACCTAAAGCGACAACCATATCGATTATGGAACAGAATGTTCGGTCTACTGACTATAATAATCTTATCAGTTCTGATCTAATGACCCCATGCCTTTCTATAAATCGAAGGACATCTGTAGTGAGAATCCTAATACGATTCCATCATATACTAAGGACCTTCCTTACAACAAAAGGAAAACGATTATCTTCAACTGGGGTGACTTTGTTTCATTTTCAGTACCTTTTTCCCTTTAAAACATTTTTGTGTGAAAAGTATTTTTGTAAATTTCTAGAATAATATTCTCAACTGTTTAGTGTCTAATGAATAATTTAAAACCATTTTTCAAAGTTACTGAAATTCCCTAAGTCCACATATTTCTTTTCCAAAAAATCAGACATCTCACCTCGACCTGGAATTTGTCTCTAATCTCAAAATCCATTGAATAAGTCTTTATAGGAAAGCCTATTTTATCACATAAAAATGAATTTCAATAAACACTGATAATTTATATGTATAAAAAGTAATCATTTTCTGTAGGTGAAAATTATAAACTAGGCGAATAATACAATTTCATGAAAATTTCCATTTCTTTTCATATTTTTAAAACAATTTGAAGAGTACAACAGCAGACACAAAAAAACTGGAAAACAAACAATAATAAAGGAATTATTTGCAGTAGTAATCACTCAACTCTAGGACTGAAAAATAGTAGTTCCTCTTCACCGATATAGGTCTCGGAGGATCAGTTTACCTCAAAATGGTCTCACATTCGTATTGTTGAGATGCCAGCTCTTACTTTCTCAATATTTTGCGCAAACATCACCGTTACTTCAGGGTGATCACGGAAAAACTTTTGATTCAATCAGAGGCTGGGGTATTGTCCTTGAATTTAGATACACTTATACCTTTGCGTTGCAGATAATTTCGCGCATTGATTTTAAAATCAGTTTCAACCCAAACTCTGATAACTTGATAAGATGGTCAACTAATGATTCCTTCCCCCTATCGTTGAAAATCTTTTGCCTCCCCCCCCCCCCGGTGTTATTGTGTGCCTCTTTTTCAGTTTATTCTTCAAAGTTGTAATAAGAATTCCATAATTTATGGCCGCTTTTCTTTGGCTTAATTCCTTCATTAAGACATCATCTACAGCTTTCTTCATAGTTTTTTCAACAGTAATCTCACTAGAGGTTTTGATTTATCTAGAGAAAATCAAAACTCGAGTGGAATTTAATTGACTATTACACGATTAGAAGAAAGTATATGAAGATTAGAAGTAACGAAGTACTCCAATACAATAAAATATTGACTTACGAAAATGCAACTGTCTTCAAATGTATTATTGTACCATCTCTAAATTACAAATATTACGCTAGATGGCAGTAGTGTGTTATGTTTAGCTGTTTTCTTGTTATCAGTTGTGCCAACTATGGAATCTTCATTGAAGTCTGTGAACGGTTACTAGTCAAGAAGGCTTTGTTGATTCAGTTTCATTTTTATTAAAAAGTTGCATTCCACTTCAATTATCCGGATCCCAGTAATCAACGTCACTTGACAGATGATTTTCAATAAATCTTAGTATTAAACAATCTCTGATACGTGACTATTCATAATATCATATAGCAGAAGCTATAACATAACTTATTATAAACAAGTGTTACAGAAGTTTTAATTAGAGATGATGAAATAAATAAGAAAAGTTTTAATTAACGATGTTGAAATAAAAAATAAACATTAATAATTTTAAAAGGAACAGTTATTGAAAGTACAATTTTCAAATTTGAATGTTTTAGTGGTTGGTGGTTCAGTTGATGTTATATTAGACGTGTGCGTAAAAGAATTGGAACTCGTTGATGTACATGGTGTATCCCTCAACTCATTCAGGATTTCCGAATGGTGCTCTTCATTTATTTGTAAATGGTTTCAGGGAAGATGCATAGCTATGACCAGTGATCTTTATTAATTCTTGTTCTTGAATGCTAATGCGAGTCATATTTGAAAGTGCTGTGTATATCGACTGGAGTGGTTTGTAATTTTCTGTTTTTTTTTTTTTTTTTTTTTTTTTGACGTCCAGACCAATGCAGTTTGAAATGTTGACAAACAAAGAAACAAATGCTAGGGTAGTGATAAAAATAAACAAATGCTAGGGACGGGATAAAATTGTGCGATAAGCAGCCATGATTGGTTGAAAGACGTCCTTTCGTACCGTTTTATTGGTCAAAAGTAGTATGACGTAGTAAAAGTGTAATAGTCATTGCAAACTACTTTGTGAAGGGCCGGCTACCTGCTGGGGACACATACGTGCGTGGCATGATGATCAGTACGTAGGCCTACATAAGCCTACCTATATGGAAACAAAAGCAAGTACCAGTATTTGTTAGTATTCATGTATGGATATAAATGCAAATAAAAAATACCTAAATTCATTTTCAACATAAAACATGAGCAAACTTTGATGAGACAAAGTCACCACAAATCTCTGTTAGAAATGCCGATGTCAGTGTCAGTGTCAGTGAAATGTGTTTTAGTTCCAGTGCAGTGAGTGAGTTGAGAGCGAAATGAGTGTAGTGCTGAAAGGTACTTATGCATGTATGAACGTATCATATATAATCGTGAGTTTAAGTTCGAACTTAGGGTTAAGATGTAAATTATATTAGTTTAAATGTTATTTTAAGCGTTCGTGCTCCTTTTAATTTAGGGTGCTCTTTGTTAATATTATTATAGTATTATTATTAATTGTCATTATTGAGTGTAATTAGTTACTACTGCCACCGGGTATTTACCCATTTGCAGTGTCAATAAATATATTATACGTGGACACAACTCAATTATGAACAAAATGGTCTTGAGAGAGTTTTGAATCTAGAGGATTCATGTGGACGTCCTCTTAGTTACGGAAATAAATCTAAAACCTGTAACTAAGCATTGCTTCAAATTTAAACACTTTATATAGCTTACAAATAGACATATATTAGTTTATGTTGCATTTCCAGTAACCGAATAAATGAAATAGATTTATTTCTGTTATTTTCAAATTAGAAGATACGTAAATAACTAATTTAAGTTGTATTACAAAGAGGGGAAATGTCCGCTAAGAAAACGCCTATATACCCAATGGTATTAAAATTTTGTAAACTCCGAACATTCTTCTATAAACTCTCTCACAATACAGGCTTCCTTGACCTGTGCTCAACACAATAGAGACCACCGCGGAGGCCCACAGGACAAGTACAAGGCAGAGAAAAAACTGTCCCGTTAAATGGAGCTAAATCTTAAGCAACGCCGGGAACCGATACACGGACCGCTTGGTGAGGAAGCGCACGCACTAACCATTAAGCCGTAGTCACGGACCATAGGGGCATAGTATGAATAAAATGATACAATCAGCAATCAAAATCTTAAGTTTTTATTGTTGCATTATAACAACTTCTACTACAGTGTACTACATATGCACTATACCGCATGTCTCAAGGAGTCCTTAAGTTTTCCTTTCTTCATTTGCAGGGTCGTTCTCGCAGCCTGACGCACCTCGACTGCCTGGACCCCAGCGACCTGACCCCTGACGTCATCATGACCACTGATACAGCCGACAGGCTTATCGTCCCCTGCACCGAACCTCCACGCGTTCGTAGACAGAAGTTGGCACGGTCACAGGTAAGGCTACGTTTGTTTCTTATGCTTACAGTAGAATGCTAATGATACACGTTACGGAATTCAATTTGGTGTATGAAATACTAAATTAAGGGATATAAATACCCTAATTATCATCATAATGTCAATTATTTTGTACCCTGACAGCACTTGTTACAATCTCGTTACACATCACTACATGAAAAATATTCTAGCAATAGTGAAAGATAATTAATTTTCAATAAGTTTAAACACATATGATATTATATCAGATAGATGCCAACTCTCTTAGATCCATTATTCCTCAGTGTGACTAGTAAACAATTGAAGCTATATATTTTTTATTTTCTGCAAATAAATTCGAGCTTGCCCTCCTTACCAAGGAAGCTAGTATGATCGATGTACACCTAACTTGCATTCAAAGTAACCAAAAGCAGGACTGTAATTATTATATACGAATTATACTTTACGACGTCATCTGTTTTAAAGTTCAGCGGTGACCAAGTACGGGAGATTAGAAAGACTTCATTATTAAGAGAACTTTCCGCTAGGTTGTAAAAGAATTTGTTAAGCTTAGGTGAACTATTGAAACATCATGTGAAAAATGTAGAATGAAAAAGGTGTGATAATAAAATCATTAACGTACTTTTGGCATTCAAATGCTGCTGTTCGTAAATAAAAGATATTTACTAAAATAGATTACAATGTAGACTTATCTGTCTTGTGTAGGTATCTACACAGACAAGTGAGTAAGTTACAAATTGAAGTAGCGACCCGCAATTTTTAATGAGGGGCTAGAAGTTATCGTCGCTAAATGGCTATATTATCCAGATAGGATCAAGGTAATCGATGTATCTACAAGCGAATCAAATAAGCAGTAGTTGCAAGATGGCGACGCCTCTGCACGAGTGCATTATTTGCGAGCAGCGTTCCGTTGTTCGATTTTCTGAGCAAAAGGTCTGGAAACAGAGGTTATTCATAAAGAAATTCTGCCCGTGTATGGTGAGCATTGCTTCTCATATATATAGCCTCTATGTATCAGTTTTCATAATATCATTTCATTTAATTACCAGTTGTCTAATAATAAATATTACTTAGCAATACCGCGTCCAATCAAAACAAAAACAATGTAGCCTACTACTGTCTTGTCGCTGTCTGTCTGTAAACAAACACTGGTACAAAATCAAAACAAAAACAACACAATAATATGATCAGATACTTATGAAAACAAAAGTCACTATTATTATTTTTTCCAATAAATAAATATTTTCCGTTAAATTTTCATATAAGGAATTGTTATTTTTGATCCAGTAGCACGCTCACGCGTTTTCCAAACGTACTTATGACTCACCCTGAATATGTGATCAGGGACATAAGAGAGCCCGGAATTTTAGGTGCTAGACGTTAAGAATGACACTGAGTGATAGATGAATAGATGTGATGCCCGTGAGGAGGGTTTTAAGCCTAGTTCACAGGCGTCCAATGGTATAATAATAGACAACACAGTCACAAGGACTGGGTAATGTATCTTGTATACCGTGCGCTAATTTGTAAGTGGTAGTTAAGAGGATTACAGACCTTTAACGGTACCAAAAGGAAACCACTGAATGACTTGTCAAAAAAGTGGGGGCATGGATTCTATTTTATAAAATATACCGAGGAACAATATTAACTTTTAGCACCTAAAATTCCGAGCTCTAGACATAACGAACCCAACGAAGTAGGTGGCTCATCAAGTTTGGTACTAAGTTATATTATCCTGATAAGTAGCCCGGGTTCGAATCCCGGTCGGGGCAAGTTACCTGGTTGAGGTTTTTTCCGGGGTTTTCCCTCAACCCAATACGAGCAAATGCTGGGTAACTTTCGGTGCTGGACCCCGGACTCATTTCACCGGCATTATCACCTTCATTTCATTCAGACGCTAAATAACCTAGATGTTGATACAGCGTCGTAAAATAACCTAATAAAAATAAAATTAAAATAAACACAGAACAAGAAGCATAAACCCATTTACCGTGGAAGACGAATTTCCATGTCCTCTGGCTTTGTAGCCAAAAACATTACCACTGTAGCCTTTGTAATTAATGTGTCATTTGTCCACCACGTGTGATAAAGGGAGTACGAAGACCGCAATGCGAATGTCTTTTATTTGTTAATACCAGGACTGACCGATAGAGGCGGGGAAAGCGTTATAATGTCAGGGCGATCTAATCGCGGTGTTTCGAATGTAATTAAACATGCCGCGATATGGTGGCACAGCCACGCCCTACCTTCAAACTCCGGACACTGGCGCTCCGTTACTCAGTTCAGTACAGTGCATAGCCAAGTTTAATAGACTAGTTTCAGCAGATCGGTCAGAGTCCCGCCGACAGTATTGCCACAGTCTAGTACACAGTCACGAAGCTCAATACGTAGGGAATATGCATCCAATGACAGTTCAACTTTTGTTGCTAGCCACTAGGAAATCAGTCCGCAATATAGCGCGAGAATATTGTCGCTCTGCCTTCAGATGAAAAAGAAGGGCAAGAACATTTCGAGAAACCATTGCCTACAATCGCCGACCATGGACCACATCCAGGAAATTGGTTCTATGGTGAAGGACAAGAAAATGTGAGTGAAACAATTTTCCAATCGCTCAATAAACTCGAAAAATTTTGCATGAATCAAAGATGAATATAATTGAATGTCCTGTATTTTGACAATATACAAAATCTTGAATAAATACAGTAGTTTTGTTCTTACTGTATTGTATTAATTTTTAAACAAGAGACTCCTGGTACTATTCCCATAGGGGTTCCATAAGTTTAGTTGGTTTGGACCGTTTCTTTTGAAGTCTTGTATAATTCGATTTTAATGCTGCCTTCAATTTCCAATTAACCAAGTTCGACTGTACTACTACCACTACTACTACTGCTGATCTTGCTGCTACTATTACTACTGCTGCTGCTGATTGTGCTGCTGCTACTACTACTACTGCTGCTGCTGATCCTGCTGCTGCTGCTACTACTACTACTACTACTACTACTACTACTACTACTACTGCTGTTGCTGCTGATCCTGCTACTACTACTACTACTACTATTATTACTGCTGATCCTACTACTACTATTATTACTACTGCTGCTGCTCCTACTACTACTACTACTACTACTACTGTACTACTACTACTACTGCTGCTACTACTACTGCTGCTACTACTACTACTGCTGCTGCTGCTGTTGCTGCTACTACTACTGCTGATCCTGTTGCTGCTGATCCTGCAACTACTATTACTGCTGATCCTACTACTACCACTATTACTACTGCTGTTGCTGCTGCTGATCCTACTACTACTACTACTACTACTGCTGCTGCTGCTGCTGATCCTACAACTACTACTATTACTACTGATCCTACTACTACTACTGCTGCTGCTGTTGCTGCTGATCCTGCTACTACTACTACTATTACTGCTGATCCTACTACTACTACTACTACTACTACTACTACTGCTGCTGATCCTACTACTACTACTACTGCTACTACTAGGCCTACTACTACTACTACTGCTACTGCGGCTCCTGATCCTGCGACTATTACTATTCCTGCTGCTGCTGCTGATCCTACTACTACTACTACTACTGCTGATCCTGCTGCTACTACTACTGTTGCTGCTGCTGATCCTACTACTACTACTACTACCACCACTACCACTACCACTACAAGAACTACTGCCGCCGATTGATTTGACGAGGGCTGGATCCTGGATGGATCCTTGCACTTAGGCTGTTTAAGCCCATTGTACATGCGTATGGTCCAGATGGCATTCGTGAATCCGACGCTGGCGGGCGGGCTATCCTTCCTGGTCCTGCACATGAGGTCCCATCATGTACTAACGAGTCCGAACCCAAGTCCTTAGAACCTAGATTAGCAACGAAAACCGTACCACCGACAAACATCAGCCTATTTTTGCTATTACATATGACAGATGAAATGACAGGAAGGCAGAGAATGTTGGTGAGATGAAAATTCCACCCAGACCTGATCGGGGACTGCAGCCGGATGGAAGGCCAGCGCGCTAGCACTGCAGCCACAGACACTGCTACTATATCTATTACTGCTATAGTGCTACTAGTAGTGGTAGTGGTGGTGGCAGTAGCAACAATAGCAGTAACAGTAGCTAGTAGTAGAAGAATTCATTACTTTTCATGGAATACTATAGTGACTGCCAGACTTTAATTTTTACGTGGAGCCTACTCATTCAAGGACAGATTTATTGTACATGCCGTGAATTCACAAGAAGTCTTTTCTGATCTTAACTTTCCTTCGTAAAGAATCGATGCTGAGAGTATTTATCGTTCTTAAAAATCCATTGTCTTCTACTGGTTTTTAACCCGCCAACGTCGATGTAATCATAAACATGATGCACCAACGGCAGAAAATGCGAAATAATAGTAATAATAATAATAATAATAATAATAATAATAATAATAATAATAAAATAATAATAATAATAATAATAATAATAATAAACTAATGGTTATAGGTATTATCGTTTCTATTGTGAAAATTAATAAGAATTTTGATTATAAAGATTTCGTTTCATATCATAGTGACCTAGATTTTGCAGTCGAATATTAAATTTACAATATGTTTCCATTTTTATCTGAGATGAAATGAAATAAGGTTGTAATTTATAGACATGTGTAACTGTTTCACGGATTACTCGCCCTCTTTCCTTCTGGTTCCTGCAGATAACAACTACTACTACTACAGCCGTTGCTAACTTGTCCTAGTTCTGAAACTATTCACTGCATGGCAGCAGCACATTTGTAATTACCTCATCGCTGCGAGCAGTTGAGCGTAAATGTTTTAACTTAGCGTAATTTATAAGCTTAAATTTCGACACGCACGCTACCTACGCTCGCTCTATTGAAGGAATGAAGACAGATGACTGCAGTAACTCGATTCTTTTTTTAACGTCGCTTTTTTTTCTTTCTGATTTATACCTCTATCACATTATTTTTTATCTTCATCCTAATCAATTCTTCTTCCCCCTTTTCTTCTTGCACATTTTACCCTTGTCACGATTTGGCCGTTTTTGCTCTTTTAAGCAATTTTATCCATACACACCGACAGACCCGTGATGAACTTCCATTTCGTGAGGTCAGCATGAAGCCCCTCCTCCCTACTGAGACAGCACATGACATCGTACAAGTTATAAGAAGATATAAGTATGAAAGCCCGAGGCGAAATTTGAACCAATGTCTGCAGGCTGCATCCATCATGAAAACTGTGCTCCATCTCGGTAGTTGAGAGGATTCAAACCCGGTTGAGGGCGATAGATTTTTAACAGCTATGGAATTCTTAGTATGAATTTCTTTGAAAGAGAAGTAAAGTTGCACAACCTGTTTCGGATATTTTTATCACACAAAGGGAACTTGTCCCTGAATTAGGATCCCAAGGTAAAATTTCCGGTTCATTTTTTGTCCACTTCAAAATGAACTCCGCTAACTTCATTCTCGCTTATCATCGTATCATAAGACATGATAAATTTTGATTGCAGGTTATCCCATCTTAGACAATACGAACTGTAATTCAGAGAAAGAATACACGCAGTTCACACATTAATAAACTCATGCACACTTTACGACTTCCAAAAACAAATTCAAATTATTAGTTGGATTCTTGTTACACCCTGGTGATTTTTTAAGTCCGAACAGTCGCAATCGTGAATCAACTGTGTGGTGCCATCCGTCGATTCAGTCTGACGTTTAAGTTTCCGATGGAGTCCTACTAGAATGCCCTTTCATCCCCCCCCCCCCGAAAGCGTAATACGCGTCCTCATGCCATCTGTGCGTCAGTCGTAATATTGCATCACACCGCACTATTTTGAGTGAATTTGTGTGTATGTATGTGTGTGTGTCTAATGCCTATCCACTTCACTTTGCGTGATTCGGGTTCCCCATACTGCGGATAGATGACAGGACTGTAACCCATTTTCAAAATTGCACACCACTTCGGCGGGCCACATTATGCATGATGTGTATCTGTGAAGAGTTATGTCGTGTACTAGGGTGACTTTTTTTGTTAACTGTTCGTGTAAGTTAGTGTAGGGAATGGGTGAGGATGATGATGATTATGATGAAGGTGAGGAAGGGAGAAGGGAAAACCCGGTTCCGGCACATAGCCTACTCCTGTCGAATAGCGCCAAAGGGGCCGCCAGGCTTAACGTCCCCATCCTGCGGACGAATCACCATCAACAGTGAGTGACATATGCCTTCCTTTCATAAGCACTGCGGAAAGATTTGGGATTTAACCCAAGCATATTAATGCACAATTTAGTGATTAGAAATTGTGCACCGCCATCTCTCCTAGTCCCGAGGTAGAAATTTTACAAGAAAATTTCTGACCTCGCCGGGACTAGTCGGCCCGGCTAGTCTGGAGACAGACACGCTACCACAGAGCTAATTCGGCGGACTTGGGTGAATTTGTAGTGGTAACGAGTATTGGAATGGAGAATGGCAGTGGAATAATGGATAGGAACGGGAAACGTCTAGAAAAACCTTGAAGAACGTTGACTTTGTCATCCACAAATATGACTCCAACATCTCCGAGATTAGAACTCGGGTCAATAGTCAATGCAAGCGAGTTCTCAGCCCACTCAGCTACCAAGGTCTCTTCTTTGCAGTTAGTGATCAATCTAGTTATTATAAATGCTTTGCACGTAAACAGAAAGTGTTTAAAATTTGTTTCGGTTGCAACCTTTCGAAGTGACTTTATAAGATAGCCATTGCCAGGAAGTGATCTGTAATAGTACATTATGCAACGAGCCTATAATGGTAGTAATTAAGACGCGAGGATGTTTATGAAACGAGCGCAAGCGAGTTTCATAATTTTCATACAAGCGTCTTAATTACCATTATAGGCAAGTTTCATACGACTTTTTATGCTCGACCATATTTCTAACTTGAAATTATTCATAAGTATTCATGTTATTGTTATGTGAGTGAGTGCAATTGCCTACCTCATAAATTGTGAGATGTGCGCAGACGCGAAAGTATGGATTTTTTCCGGGAAACGAATGTCGACGACCTTGAATCTAGAGAGTAAGATAAACATTAGTCTTGACATAACCTTGAAATTGAATTCGACATTGAAAAACGAGATGACAAATTGAATTTATTTCAATATTATTTACAGTTAACGCTAATTATTATAGTAACAGAACATAACCTTCTGCGACAGTATTGGATTTCCAGCCTCCATGACGTTTCGATAGTTGTCTTTCGATTGCATATCCGAGAATAATCGAAAATCTGAACTTTAATGAATAGGTGTACTTTAATGACATGCATTAAAGGACTGCTACCAGGTGTATAATTACTACATTTCGGCATGGTCGAGTATAAAGTAAATTAAAATATTAAAATTATTAATTACTGGAAGAACTTAATTTATTACAATCAATTATATTTGAAATCACTTTTACATCAGACTGTCCTGAAATTCAGAAAATATCATGGACATAATACGGTTTGACGTGAACATAAAAAAATTTCTTCCTCAATATCTGTAAAAATTCAACCAAAGTAATTGTGTGAATAATAGGTAACACTCCTTCATTTACTTCTATGTAATATTGAATCACAAAGGTAATGTTCATTAATGCTAAATTTATACGATAGTATTACCAATACTTCTGAATATAGTGTTCACCTAAAAATGTTCAGTCTATCTTCTGGAAAGACAAAAACACACGTCATGTTGTTTAAAGCAACGAACAAAGGTACAATATTTGGATTAGTAAAAGTAATAATAATGATAAAAGTAATGAAATATTAATTGGTTTTGGACAGAATACGATTTAACGCGGACAAAGATGTGGACATAATACGATTTACCACGAACATCCAATTTCTTGCATTATTTTGAAGGGGATGTAATACAGTTAGACCCAAACAGACTTCAGAGCATGATAGAGCGCATTCAGAACTATACGAAAACATATAAAACTCAATTTCGTCCATGGGTGGACTTAATACGGTTTGGAATGGACCTCCTCGTATACAGGCACTGGGCGCTCGATAGAACCAGAGGACGGCATGGAACTGTCAGGTTTTGATGTAAGTGGCAAGAATGTGTTCGTTTAATAGCATTAAGGAAACAGCAGCTGGCATATAACAATATTTACTATAAAGTTGAATAATATAATATTGTAAATGGATACATCGCTTTAGTATCAATTGGAAGCCAGTAATTCTTACCACGAAATATAATCAAATATATATTAAAACATCTAAGCCTAACAAACATAACAAGTAAAAGAGATATGGTCTGTTCCTTCGAGGATCGATACTATAACTACTGTTAGTAACAGAGTCGCACACAAGAGTGACTCCCAGATAAGCCTGATTACGACTGTCGCAAGATTGGTCGATCGATTGATTCGTTTCTCGTTCAAGAGTAATTCTAATACTAACCTACTATTGACTGCTTACAATCAGAACTGGTAAGGAGAGGAGAGGGAAATAACGTAAGGCAACAAGAAAAAATATAGAAATATCCATTGTATGTAGGTAGATGTTATAAATTAAAACTAACAATAAATTTTATCCATTTTCATATATTGGATTCATATGTATTCTTACTGTAGGCTAGTTCTTTTTAAAATATTTCCGGCTTTTTTGTCTAAATGATTTTGACTAAAGCGGTTGCACCATTATTATTATTACTACTACTACTACTACTACTACTACTACTACTACTACTACTACTACTACTACTACTACTACTACTACTACCACTACTACCACTACTACCACTACTACTACCACCACCACCACCACCACCACCACCACCACCACCACCACTATATAGCAGTTGAGGCTCGTAGTTTTAAATTTAGGAAAGGCTTTAATAACCACGTAATATTACCTGTAAACTGTTCTGGGCTTCGGGAGTTGTGTAGTTACTTAATCGTGTATTCGCCTAGTTATTTTCATAAGTAGATCGTATGAGCAAGAGCCTTCTTCAGTTACAAGCCGGAGCCATACGTCGGCAACACTGTAATTAACTGTCAACCGGAGGCCTACCACACAGAACACGTGTTTGTGCTAATGCCGATTTTCAATGTAAATTGATGTTGCAATGTAAGTGTGTGTCGATGGAATTATGTTCGCGGTCGTACCAAACGTTAATTGTTGATGTATTATAAACTAAATACGTGTTGGCGATAAAAACAAGACAACAAATGAAAATAAGGCTGCAGTCTTTGACAATTTTTACGGTTATTAATAATGACAAAATGTTTAACAATTCTTCTAAATATTAAATATTGTATAAACTACATTTTTATAGTCTTAGTTGTGGTTTGTGGTGTATCAGAATTCTAGCCAAACTAGTGGCTAGTGCAGCAAATGCTGCAAACTAAGTTCATTAGACGTTCAAATAAACATTTTTCAGATTTATTTTCAATGAAGAATACCAGACATTCGGAAAGTTATTTGCTTCCTTAACAATGAAAGATACTCTCTCTCCAATACTGAAGAGAACCACGCATATAAATATCTACACCACACCGCCATTAAATATATGAAAAAGACCCAACCCTACTTGATTAATAACTATAAAAATATTTGATTTTTAATATAATTATCTTACGTAAGTTTTATAGCTTTCAGTAACATATCCTATATATACTATATAGCCGCCACTTAGTAAAATATAGAAATCAAAATCTAATTTAAGTTATTCTCTACATCTACTTATCATCATCATCATCATCATCCTTCACGAATTAGGCCTCTGTAGACCTGTTTCGGCCCCATCTAGCAGTCTTCTTAACGGTCTTCCTGGTCGACGATGTCCTCTAGGTTTATATTGCATCATAATTTTTGGGATTCTTGAATTTTCCATTCTTCTTACATGATCTAGCCAATTGAATTTGTATCTGGTGATTTTTTCTTCTACTGGACCCACTACTGGACTACCTAACGATAAGGCTAGTAACCTATCTTAGGGAAAACTACATTACTTTCAAGCCTCAAACAAGCAGTACATCTACTTATATAACCCCAAAACATTTCACTTTCATATCATCAATATAGCATTAATATGTATAATTAATGAAAAATAGTCACATCGTGGCATTAACTACAATAATATTTCATTTCTAATGGTGATAATATCATCAAACCACCTCAAGTTTTGTAGTTTTTAATATCCAATACACAGCCGTACCCAGAAAATTACACACCACAGAATCGAACCTGTAAATTATTTTTAGTAAGTTAAGTTTTTAATTACCAATTTAATTTGAGCTCTAAATATGTCAGCATTCTTGCAGATCATGGCCTTCGTGTAATATTCTTTACTGTAGTATGTGTTTTGTTTTATTCTGAAATGCCACACGGCCGACTTGATGCTCGCTTCGCTTCTCCTTTACAAAAAAGCGAAGGGAATATCAAGGCGGCTGTGAATGCTATTAGCTAGTTCTCAAAACTGACGACAGATAAATTTTGGAAAATAGGAAAATTATGTTTAAAAATTGACATTACACTGAAAACGACTATTTTTCCGAAAAACTTTGAGTTCCAAGCTTCAAAATGAGGGGTCATTTATTAAAATCCGTCCAGCCGTTTTCCCGTAATTTCCATTACCAGCTCAAATTATATATATATATACAGTAGATTGTTGGGTCTCGCCTGCTATATCAATAAAGTTATTATCGCCGCGCGAGCCAGAGTAACGACCGGCAGATCAAAGAAAAGGTTAACAACAATAACAGATCTGTCGATTGCATACTGTTCTAAAGCGATGTTGTCGCGTCTTTTTCAAACTGCAGGGCGTACAAACGAGAAACTCGACTACTTTATATCTAATATTATATAATAATAATAATAATAATAATAATAATAATAATAATAATACTTTCATGCTATCTAACTGCATTAATTAAATAAATATGTAAATTACAGTTATTAATTACCTGACATCCTAGCTCTCATCTGAACTGCTTCCTTCACTGTCACTGTCACCTGCGCTTATAATGAACGAATCTCTGTCGTTTTCAGAATCGCGAACAATATATTGGCGTTCTATTTCTCTTGTCCTGTTAGCATACTTTGTCCACAATTCCGAATTTATAATTTCAACACATTCTCGTATAGTTCTGCATACACTGTCACTACATGATGGAGTCACATTTCGTTTTCGAACTTCATGTTTTAAGCGCGCCCAAACAGTTCAATAGCATTTAAATTACAGTGATATGGGGGCAACCGCAAAACCTCATGGCCGAAATCTCTTGCAATTTTGTCAATGACAAACTCTTTACTGATATTAGCTTCTTTTATAAGTTCAAGCAATACAGATATAGTGGGGAGTGGATTGGGTACGTCTAGATTGTGTTGCACCATGAAGCTAATAATATCATCCTTTCTTGTGGATCTATTTGGTAGCCTAAACTGTAGCCTGGAATGATAAGCAGCGTTATCCGTTACAATTATACACGGAGGGCTTGTTGGAAGATTTCTCATTAATTTGTTTGTAAATCAGTCTTCGAAAATTTCAGAATTCATTTCATCATGTGAATCTGTTTTGGAGTCACCTATATTTCTAGCTGAAAGGAACAAACAATTTGGAACCCAGCCGTCACTACTACTTGCGTGCAAAACCATAATTCGTTTCCCGCGAGATACAGGGGCATTGAAGGCACATGAGCAACTCCCATCATCCCAACCCCTTTTGGGGACATCATGTGTGTCATACCATGTCTCGTCCAAAAATATAATTTTATGGCCTGCCGATCTTTTAGAACGAAGTGCGTTCAAATATTTGTACCTCCACGTTACTATTCTCGACGACTCCATTATCACGCGTCTTTTGTTAAGAACTCGGAACCTGAATCCTAACTTTTTCAATAATTCTCTGTGTTGTTTCTTTGTAGGGGAATTCACACTTTTTTTGAAGTTCTATTAATTTTTCACTAACTGTTGGCGACTGTCCATTTTTAAAAAAATCATACACCGTTCGACGAATCAGATCGCAGGTGAAGTTATCAACTTTTTCAAATTTCTGTTTTTTATTTTTACATTTTTTTTGGGTGTTTTAGGACCTCTTTCTACAACTCTGCTTACGGCTTGCCTACTTAATCCAACAGCTTTTGCGGTCTCTCTAATCGGTCCCTTGCCCAATTTATTACTTTTGACGTAGGCATACACATTACGAATTATTTTCTGAGACTGTTTATTCAATGTCCCCATACATTTTCTACCTGTAATTGTCTTACTTCTACTAGTTGAAGGAACACACGCATTTACATTACTTTCAACTTCATCATCGCCTTCCCACGGCCTCCACATCTTAAATATTAACACCAACTTATAACTTCCACTTGAAATGCTTTACTAAACTGATCGAACATTTGTTATTAAAAATGGCGACCTTGGTTCTTACTCCACGTGGACTTGATATGTACACGTCAAAATTCAATCCTGGATTGTCATTGGCGGCAACCGTTTTTTATAGAATATGATTGGAGCGGTGGGACTAAAAGAACCACAATCACAAGCGACAAACTATGACTTATAAATATCAAAGATTCGCCGGTCGTTACTGTGGCTGGCGCGGCGATACGCCGTTGATTTTCAAGTTCATTGTAAACAGCCGTTTTGTGATCCCATAAATGTTGCGGTTTTGTTGAAGATTCAGAATGCCTGCTATACGTCAGAACTACCTATAATTTGTAGATGCATACACTCAATTTGTTGTTTTCAAGGTTTTTTGATTAATATTATTTCTTTTGTATTAAAAAAATAATAAATTAGTTATAAACATGTTTCTTTTCACTTCGTATTTACAGGATTTAAAGTTAACTGAGTTTACGCTAATTGGCACATACTTAATAGATAATGATGTGTTTTGTTACGTATTATATTGAAGGTATGTTTCTTCATTTTTTTCATAGATCTTTATATTTGCTTAACTGTATTTACATCCTCATATGTTATTATAATATGTCAATAGTATCCTCTATTTACATTTTTATTTTATTTGCATAATTTACATTCTTAGCTTGTTTTCTGTAGTTATATTTATTTAAAATTATATCTTATCAAGTTCATAACAAATAATTTAGGATAACAGTATTGTTATAGTGACTGGCCAGGTTCAAACTGAAACTGGCTTCCTGGGCATCTGAAATACGATATTTATAATAAAACACAATAGATAATCGCATAAGATAATATTAAAATGTATCCTAGACCTTTCACGTTACAGGTGAAACACCATAAAGTCGCAAAACATTGTCAATTTGCTAGCCACAAATTTGTTAATTGAATGGAACTTATAAATACTGTGTAGGAACTTACGTCTTTATTGCATTATTGATTTTATTATTTTCGGTGCAAGGAATATCTCATTTATTTATTTACCTTTGTACTATCAATAAAAAGATGTTTTTTGTAATTATTTTAAGTGGCAGTCTTTGTATGTAAGTAGTCTACTTACGCCGTATTCTGAAGTATAGCTAATTGATTGCAATAAAACCCTATTTTCGAATCCATAATAATTTACATCACTACTCTGACTCTTGATTTTACATTTGTGCATAAAGTAATATTGAAGAAATACACGTTACATACAACGAAAGCAATGAGCAAGCACAATTACATCAATATCACAATTACATCAATATCCACTCAGAGTTGCCAAACCTACCCATGCTCCGGCTTGTAACTGAAGAAGGCTCTGTGTGAGCACTTCGCTTTAACTAAATTCATTTGTTTGCCAACTAAATCAATCCTCCTCCTTCTTCTACGCTGCAAATTGGTGTATGACAAGTTGATTTATGTTCCGTGATTTCAGCAGCAGCTTTTCAACGGAACACATTTCAAGTGCACAAAGTCGGCCTTCTTTCATTGTATTTAGCACGAAAGTTTTCACATATTTTAGAGTAGAGAAGCACCACTCTGCATCATCGAAATGACTACTACGAAGTGTAAAGTTTTAATGTCCTCGGGCATGACTACTACGATGTGTAAAGGTTTAGTACTCTAGGGCAATACCTTACTAGTTTTCATAAAGAAAGTTCAATTCTCACACAATGAGAAGAAAACTTTGAAGCGCGCAAATATTTGTACATACTCATGAGTTCACTAAATAATAACGCACAAAAATCACGTTATGTGGCATAACTGTCACATCTTTCCGTAGCGAGCTGATGCTTTTTTTATGTAAATTGTATAAGACGCCTTAATAGATACCATTTGTGTTAATAAATAAATAAATAAAAATGAATGAATGAATGAATGAATGAATGAATGAATGAATGAATGAATGAATGAATGAATGAATGAATGAATGAATGAATCTTAACCTTGCCACGATGAAGATAAATGCAAACAAGACACAAACCATGGTTATCGGAAGAAAAGTAAAGAAGTAAACGTGCGAATTCGAAACGAGGCAATAGAAAAAGTGAACAGCTTCAAATACGTGGGGTGTATTGTAAGTAGTAACATGAGCTGTTGCCAGACAGTCAAGAGGAGGATAGCAATGTCAAAAGAAGCTTTTAATAGATAAAAGGAGCATCTTCTGCGGACCTGTGGAAAAATAACTAAGGAAGATACTAGCGAAGTTCTTTGTGTGGAGTGTCGCATTGTATGGGGCAGAAAAATGGATATTACGACGTAGTGAAGATAAACGACTGGAAGCATTTGAAATTTGGATGTACAGAAGAATAGAATATGTGAAATGGACAGACAAAATAAAAAATGAAGCTATACTAGAAATAGAGGGTGAATAACGAATAATGCTGAAACTGGTCAAGAAAAGAAAACGAAATTCGCTCGCTGGGTCATGGGCTAAGAAAAAACTGCCTACTAAAGCATGCACTATAAGGAGTGGTAAACAGGACATAAGTTCGAGGCAGAAGAAGATATCAGATGATAGGCAACATTAAGATATAATGGATCATATGTGGATACGAAGGCAGAAAATAGAAAGATTGGAAAATGCTGGATTTGCTGTGAAGGGCCTGTCTTTGGGCAGAAAATATGAGTGAATGGAAGAATTTTGTCACAGTGTTTCTGCTAAAAGATTATCAATTACCCATCGTAGAGTGAATGACAGACAGAGGCGGAACTTCAGTTCTGGGAGTTCAGCCACTCTTGGTTTTCGATTTGAACGTTTTCTTAATGTGCTACCAGACGTGAAATTTTGGAAGGGATAGTAAAACGTGCTTCGGTGTAGAGCAGTGGTCGTCAGCACTCGCTGAAATGTGCAACGGGTACGCGGTGCCGTCCCATGTACACCGTCGTGCAGCAGGGAGAGATAGAGAGCATACCCGCTAGCAGCTACGCAGTGCACTATGGTGCGCTGCGTTTTCAGCGGGTAAGAGATGCTAGCCCCAGCGTGCTCTGTGCTGACGATCCCTGGTGTAGAGTCTTCGTGACCCAACGAGTTAGAAGAGAGATTATAGAGTGGCCATTGCTCCGCCATGTTTGAAGAAAATTGAAAGAGCGTCCGCCATTAAAATTAGCGCCTAAAACAAAGTGGGCGTGACGATAAGTAAGGTTGGAGAAGCTGTAAAAATTTCGTTTGCATAAATCAGTTAAACTGAAGTGGAAAAACCTAGCGTTTCGTCAAAAATTTGACTTACGTGCTAGTAATTTAATCTAAAATAAAGAACTTATGTACGCTAAATTTAAAACACTTGAGCTGTAACTAAGAGTAAGTTCGTAGCGTTTTTGCGTCGTCATCACAACAATACGTCGTTAGGAGGTTGTTTATCATTTGTCATTTGCTATTTGAAGTGTTGTACTTGTAAATGTCCTGAATTTTGCAGATTTGGAGAAAGTTTGTGCTATTTGTGGGCTAAAGAAGATGAAATGTCAAGTGGAAAAAACAACATTTCCAACATATTGTTCTGTTTGAGTTTAAGGGGACCGGGTAGTGATCCCTGTACGATTAAAGCATTTCAGTACAAATGTTTAGTTCAATATTTCTTGGCTTTTAGTGTTGAGAGTGGTATAAAATTTGCCATGATTATACAATAAATCATTCTGAATTCAATAGTATGAAGGACAACAAATTAGTTTCTTATCCAAGTGCAAAGAAAATGCAATAACTGATAACCTCTTTTCCCATTTTGCTAAATGTTCCTCAAAATTTAAGCGCACATTACTTGCTACAATCGTCAGTCATATCTTTGTAGTTTTTAAGTTGTCAAGTAATGTTTATTGTAAATTCTAAACCAATATTTACTTAAATATTTCACCCTTAGTAGAACGGAGAAAACATACTTTGATTAACAATTTGTAACATTTTTTGAATGCACATATATTTTTTCCACACGTTATTTGTGTAGAACATAGGCTGCAGAAAACAATAAAAATGTCATGCAAATTGATTCGATAGTTTGAGAGAAAAATTCACTTAAATGTGAAAAATCTTAACCTACGGAAAACTGTATTTCAGAAAAAGAGATGTATGAGTTAGACCTATATGCGCTGTTATATTTATACATATATTTTTTAGTAATATGTAAACATATCTTATTCCACCTATACCCTTAAGCATAATTCTTCGCGAAAGACCAGAAGCCTTTCTCTTAAAACAAAATTGTGTTAGTAAGAAGCTGACAAATAAAACACAGATAAGTGATAAGCTAGACCAGCTAGAAAAACTAGTCAAGTGACAGTGAATTGTTGGCAAGTCTGACAAAGAAGATGGTAATTCATAGAATACATAATACTGCAGAAGATTAAAGAACGGGAAGAATTATAATATTTTATTAATTTTCGCCAACAGTTGCAATACAAAAACAAACTGAAGGCACTGGTACACCTATATTGTAAATTCAAGTTAAAATAATGAATTATACAATGTCTCTAATTGTAAAGTATGCATGAAATGGAAATTTATGAATATTTCTACTTCATCCGCTTGAATTATTTGATCCTGTTTCATGTACAGACATTTAATCAGACAAAACATTTTAATGACTTATTTTTTAAGAACATAACCCGTGGCTTTCCTGCCCCGTTTTTGTCTCAGATAATTATGTTCAGCCTATTCCAACTTTAATTCATGGTTGCGAAAACTTAAAGTCCTTAAGTTAAAGAATAATAATATAATAGGCGTAAGTCTTACAGGCAAAATACTTATTATTAAACCTAATTATCTCAAGCTTAATACAGAAATAATCTTTCAGATAATACTTAAAATTATTTATTTTACACACTGAACCAAAATTAAATATTTATCTACATGTAGATACCTATTATTGGAGAAATGCTAAAGTTTTTGTGTATTTTCTGTCAAGATTGACTGTTGACTATTGGTACACCTGACTGAATATTTGACAAACCGACCTATGAGCTCCATGACTAAAGGCATTTGATCTATCTCACAGACATTCTGATAATATGTATTACATTGTTTGGCTGACATATCCATTTAGATAACATTAATTCATGTGCAGCATTAACAATAGCATCCAGTGGTCTTCCTTGTTAACACCTTGCATATCACTCAATGGCATTGCATACTATTAACAGAACTAGTGCAAGACTACCTGAACCATTATGTTTCTCTGACAGACCATTAGTTCGTGAAGTGTGTCAAAAATCTCCGTTTATGGTTAAAAATTGTTTCACTTTTGTTAAAGTAATCTTGAATATCAAATTCAAGTATTTTTCTTATCACGTATCCATATATGGTTAAATAGTCTCTTTGTTCTTATTGTTTATTACCGTTTCATTGAGAATCACTTGATTGCATGTATAGACTTGTGTTATTATCTTTTCATCACTACTCCAAAAATATAAAATTAAACGGTGAAAACAAATTTGATCATACCTCTTGTAAATATAAATTAAAAATTACAAGCAAACTGACAAGCAAATTTGTTAAAGAAAGAAAGCATATAATATATTGTACTGACAATTATTGCCAACAACTCTGACGCCTTGAGGCCGCAATTAAATAAAAATGACCGGGAAGACAGCATCGAGTGCTGCTGCAACACGATAATGCACGCTCACGCTCCTCTAACATGACAAAAGCAACTATCTAGGAGCTTGGTTGGGAAGTATTCCACATCCCCCATATTCTCCCGATCTTGTGCCCCCAGATTTCCACCTTTTCTGTTCTCTGTCCGACAGTTTTCAAGAGAACTTCTTTGATAACAAAGATGTTTTACGAACTTGGATTGACGACTTCTTTAACTTCAAACCAGCATATTTCTTCAGACGCGGAATCGCAAAACTATCCCAGGATTGGCAGGGAATCATAGATAATGTAGGGGAAATATATTACAAATTAATTTCTGTCTTCTATTCATCTGAAATAAAAACTTTTGTCATAGCGAAAAAACCCTATGAACTCTTGCATCAACCCAACAATTAAATGTAATAGGCAAATGATTAAGTTTATATCGCGAATGACATTTGCACAACCTGAGAAAATAGTTCAAAGAGTACTCTCATGTGATTTTTATCTGTTTTGAGTTCTATAAAAGTCAGTATTTAAATCTACGCTGCGTACTGTTAGCCGAAAGGCTAGAGCGTCCTCTCTCAGTACTGGTTCAAATGGAGTTTGTGATTGTCAAAGATGGTGCTTGGTCGTAGGTTTTCGTTTTTCCCGTTTCCCCTACCGTAATTCCACCATTGTTCCATTAACAATTCCTCATGCGTTGCTATGTAGATTGCCTCCCATGATGCACCGAAGGCAACGCTACGACAACAAAAAGATCTAGGAGTTACGGAGCGTCACTCCTGGAGGGGGAGGGGACAATGGATGAAAGGAAAATTGGACCATATCCTCATGAAAAAACGGGGAAGTTTATTTCTTCATAAACGAATATATGATTTCCCAATTTCCAGATGACTGTTTAATGGCAACAATTTGGCCGCTTTTCTGACACCTTTCACATGCAATTCTGTTAAATAGAGAAACAACCATTCTAAAATTACGGAGCTGGAGGAGTTGGTAAATTAATAACCACACTGTGGTTCAGTTACCCAGTCAAGAAGAGTCAAATGCAAATAGTACACAGAAAAAGAAGATGTGTATTCCAGTTACCCCAGAGTTCTGGGAAACTGTAGGTCTACCACCGAAATATTAGAAATAAAAAAAAATGAAAGCATGTGATTTTGTGTGTATGTGTGTATTTATTCACACTGCAATGGGTATATACCCGGTGGCAGTGGTAACTAATTACACTCAATAATGACAATAATAAACTTATTAATTAAAAATACAGTTAATAATAATATCAATAATTAATACAAATAATTAATACTAACAATAATTAATAATAATAATAATAATAATAATAATAATAATAATAATAATAATAATAGGGAATATCCTAAATTAATTTTGGATGTACAAGAGGCTAATTGAGGTTATTAAGCCTGAATTTAATACTCATGTTGGATCCGATAAGCTGTATTGAATTATCAAATATGTTTCGTATAAGACCGCCATAAATGTATCTGATTTCATAAAATACTTCGGTATTTTATTTCATGATAAACGTTTTCGGGTCATGATAAACGTTTTCGGGTTTTTAAAAACCCACAGATTATCATTAACCCTTAAAACCAACATTTTTTACATTATAAACAATGAAAGACAATGCGTTACATAAAGGTGAATCATGTTGAAAGTGTGAGATCATACAAAAGAGTGAATATTATAAAACATTAATGTATATATAAGTTTAAAATTGTTAAAATATTAAAATCAAGCAGTGGGTCCAATATGAAAATTACGTGGTATGAACAGCATGCGCTTCCTTGCGATTATATGTAACAAGTATCTTGTAATTGTATATAATAGATATCATAATGTCTGCATTTACAAGCCACAAGTTAATGTACAGTTGTAAAATGGTGAGAAGGTAAAGATAATTGTGTATAATGTTTGTAATGTAAAAACTGTTCATTTTAAGGGTTAATGATGATTTGATGATGGTTTTTAAAAAACCGAAAACGTTTATCATGAAATAAATTATTGAACTATTATATCAAATCAGACAAGTTTATGACGGCCTTATACTGTATAAAAATATATGATAATTATTAACCCTGGACAATATTAAAACCATTCCAATTTAAACATTGTAGAAAATAATATTTATATGGTTTGGATTTTGAGATGAGAGGCTGTAATCCATTTATCCAATATCTACAGATCTTTGAAATACATATGTACAGTCTTGGAAATAATTGATGGCGCGCAGATATTTTAAGTCCCAGAAATGAGGCACTGCGCATGTTCAGAGGACGAGCGACCAGGTTCACAAGCAAACCACTAGTAAGTTGAAGTAATAACATTGGTTTTTTTTTTTTCGTTGTATGTCGTCCCTAAGTACCTAGAACATGTGCCAGGAAAAAGAATTTAGCGTAAGTAAGTAGTGCGATAATAGTACATTATGCAACGAGCCTATAATGGTAGTAATTAAGACACAAGTATGATTGTTTATGAAACTCGCTTGCGCTCGTTTCATAATTTTCATATGAGCGTCTTAATTACCATTATAGGCAAGTTTCATACGACTTTTTATGCTCGACCATATTTCTAACTTGAAAGTATTAAAAATTAGGTCTTTTTATAGTTATGTGCGAACTGACCTGAATTGTGAGATGTGCGCAGACGTGAAAGTATTGATTTTTTCCGAGGCCGAATGTCATTGACCTTGGCACAGAATAAGAATGAACATTAGTCTGATATAACCTGGAAATTGATTTAGAATTGAAAAACGAGATGACAAATAGAATGTATTTCAATATTATTTACAATTAACGCTAATTATTATAGTAACAGAACGTAACCTTCTGCGACAGTATTGGATTTCCAGCCTCCGGGACTTTTCGCTAATTGTCTGTCGATTGCATATCCGAGAATAATCGATATAACGGTACAAAGCTGACTTGTGATTGGCTGAAGACCTATACTTCAATGAGTAGGTGTACTTTAATGACATGCATTAAAGGACTGCTACCAGGTGTATAATTACTACATTTCGGCATGGTCGAGCATAAAAACTTTTTCACCACCAGGAGTCGCGCCATCAATTGTTTCTAAGACTGCACATTATTCTAGGCATATACTAACTTAGTAAAAAATTCGTTTTACCTAAAATCTGTTGTATTTCAATTATTTAAAGCTAGTATGTCTCCATTCAAATAAAAAACTTTGGTTGGCTTTCTCACGTGTTATCCATTTCTGCTTTATTTTTCTATCACGATTTTGTGCAGCCCCTGTAGCATTAAAGTGTCATTAAATGAAGAATATTCTTTCACCCTCCAAAAACATACTGTCACATAAACAATCAGATTTGGACATGCTTGTTCACAACATGAGAACATGAATGGAAGGGAATGGGGCTGCGTTTGTACTTGTCGGTTAAGCGTTCAAATCCGAATAAATAATCGATAAATATCACTTGTGGTAGATGTTGTTCAATTACCGGAACAGCTGGTGGTACATACCCCTATCAATACCCCCGGCCTCATCAGCGAGGCCTGGCTTGATAGGTTAAATGTCAAATGATGATATCAGTTGCTTGTCACATGGCAACAGACTGCTCATTCACGCTATCACAAAAGCGCGACATTATAAATTTACACATCACATATTTACAAAAAACCCAGAGCCAGTTTTGCAGCTGAAATATAGCTTACTAGTTTTAAGTAGTTACAACTTGTACAGTATATTTCTATGCATCTCACGTTTAAGAACAAAATGCAGATATGGAACAAATATGATAGGGAAAGTTTATAGTTCCATTTATCTTAGTTATATTATTTCACATAGGGTACTATAGCTGCAGGTAATTTATCGTCTAAATAACACAGATCCTACATAAAGATTACGAAAACATGCAATATTAATACTTAATGTTGATGAAATGTAGTATACATAATAATGTTCAGTTTTCCTTCAATATTAGATTTACTTGAATTCATCTTAAATAATCTATAAACAGAAAGTTCTTGTTTTGGAATTAAAAAATCGCATGAATTGGAAAACGCACGTAGAATATATTAGGCTACTCCTAAATTGAACATTGCCTGTTATACATATTTTAATACCTATCTTCTATTGGCAATATAAACTCACTTAAAATGGTCTAGTACCTTCCATAATTATTTTCATTCCATAATGAAAAATGTGGAGTACTATTCTAGGTCAGTCATTTCCAACTGGCCAACCTGTGACGTCGGAGCGCGTTTCCCCTCTCGGGGCAGAGTTGGTAGAGCACGTGAGGGAGGGTGATATTGTGTCTCCGCTATTTAAACATCTCTATCCCTTCCACTGCTACTCCTCTTGCTTTGCTCTTGTAGTTATGCTTCTCCTCTCAAAGAGCTCGAGAGCAGAAACGTGTGACGTCACAGAGCAAGGAATTGGAAATTCCTGTTCTAGGTTAATTCATCTGAAGCTAAACATATTGTTTTACAGAGGAAAGATCTAAAAGAAAACCTGATACATTTGGTACTAACTTGGTTATTATAGTACAGAACGCAAATCAGTGCTTTATCTGCGCTCTATTAGTCTCAGCTGTTATGAAAAAGATCACTGTTCATTTATTCTAGTTTTCAATGCACTGTCTAGTTACATAAAAATTTAGAAAGGCCAAAGAAAGCTTTATAACCCAGAACTAACAAAAATCTTCTTAAATTTCATTCAGCTGATGAAATGTTATTCATTAGTTAAGCTATATAAAAATATATAATACATAGTAAACAGATTAATTATTCAATTTACAAGCATATTTTAGTTGAGCTATACAAAATTGAACATTTTATATCAAGTAGAATAATTTATTTTACAAGCATAAATAATTCAGTTGTGTAGAAGGTATGGGTATGTAGAAATTTGATTAATTCTGTTCCAAATTATATAATTAGGAAGAAGGTTTTGCTAAAATGAAAAGAGTAAAATAAATTCAAAATGAAACTTTACCTTTTTTGTCCCACCCGTAACACTGCCAGAAACTTTTATTTAGTTATTTTGATAGGTGAATATATATTTTAAGGGTCTTGAAAAAATTAAAAATTATTTATAATTTTTTTAACCTCCATTTCTTCATTAATATCGATATTAAAATTCTGAAAAAAATGTTATGGTTTATTTAACGACGCTCGCAACTGCAGAGATTATATCAGCGTCGCCGTGTGTAGGAATTTTGTTCCGCAGTTCTTTTACATGTCAGTAAATCTACCGACATGAGCCTGTCGCATTTAAGCACACTTAAATGTCATCGACCTCGCCCAGGATCGAACCCGCAACCTTGGGCATAGAAGACCAGCACTATACCAGCTCGCCAACCAGGTCGACAATTCTGACAATAACAGAACAACAGAAAATATTTGATTTAACATTTATCATAAAAATGCTTTTCCAATTTTTGTCTCCCTCTGTAACAAATTCTATAAATATTATTTCAAAATCTACATTAATAAAATTTTAAAAAGTTTAAACAACATGCGTTATGTAGGGTAATATGCTTCATTTGAAAGATTCAAACATGAAAGGTTACGTTGCATTATTTAAAGTAATATAGCAATTTGAAGTAAAAAACTGAATAAGAATGTCCCACCCGTAATTATGGAATGGCTGCGCTGTGCAGTGTGCATTTATTCAGGTTGATGACTTTCAATTTGAACAGTTTTTGTGAATTTTATAATGTTCTGAGGATGATTGTTTTTTTTTTTCGTTTACTTTTTAAAAGATCTACGTGGCATTTCTCTTGAAGGTTTTCAAGACTAACTGTAATCGTTGCAATATTTGTAATTTCTTTCCCTTCTGCACTTTAGGCCTATTCGTAATTTAGCCAAGCTGCCTAACGCCAACACTATCTTCAGCCTCAAACACCGTAGCCTTTAACAGTCTCTGTCGACAAAGACTGACATTCCCGGACATTAGCTTGTTAAAAATATTTCACTTGACACCATTTATTACGTTACAAAGTTTATCGGTCGAATATTTTGCGTCTTGCTTTGGCCTTCCTTCCTGAAATCGAGGGATTTAGCCGCTATAACGTTTGTTATTTGCGTATTATGTTGTAAAATGAACCATATCAGTTTACTTCGTAATTTCAGTGTTAATACATCAATGTACTGAGAAAGAGCAGAACTTGATAAGATGGGTACACTCGTAGTACCTACAGGAATTGCGCTAAGGTGGATTCTAATGATGAACCGCCCCGTGTGATGCCATGTTCATAATTTCCTTCTTCCTACTCATTTTTCTCCATTCAGTGTCGTATCAACATTCATTTTCTTCTCCAACGTCCTTTATCTTCCTTTGCCCCTTCTTCATTACATTGCACCTTCTCATCTCATAAACCTTCATTTTGAAGTCATTCTTCTTGTACTTCTTCATTTAATCTACTGTCTACCTTTTCGCATCCAGTCTTTTATCTTTATCAGCGCAACGTAGAAGAGGCGCATTTCCAGCTCGGGACGAGAGAGTTGGAAATATAACTTCATTTAATTTTCATCAAGAGTAGAATTTTCTGTAAGAATCATCACCACCGCCAATCATCATACATCATATGGTTGGAATATAATTTTTCGCTCCGACTCTTCAAAACTATTTCCATCGCTTTTTGTTCTTACGCCTTTATCTTCGTTTTTTTTTTTTTTTCAGGTTGTAACACATTGGCCCTTTATAGCGCTCTAATAATTGTCGTTACTTCAACGTGTCCTTTCAATTCCTTCCAAATTAGCCTACTGATGCTTGTAACATTTTGTTCACCCCATTTATACTCATTAGTAGGGACCGTATTCTGTTCCAGGGCGTACGGAGATAAAGTTAGCTGTCCATAGCCTATATTGGTGTGACGTCATGTTTGGCGCGGGACACGAATACTATAAGGGAACACATCCATCTTGTTAGTGATGCAGTTGACTTTCTATTCATGATTCAAAACTATACCCCGAAGACTGTTGAAAATGAATTCTAGTGATGAAGATTGGTACTACGATGATCTTTCCTACAATTTAAATTATTTGTTCATTTTTTAATTGATTTATTTTTACTGGTACTGTCAAAGTTAAGGCTATAAGGCCTTTTCTTTCACTCAACCAGTATAAAAATATAGTACATAGGAAATATAAATAACATCAATACAGAAAACAATGGAATAATAATGATAATAATAATAATGATAATAATAATAATAATAACAATGATAATAATGATAATAATAACAATAACAATGATAATAATAATAATAATAATAATAATAATGTAGATGTGTTTAAAGTCTGTGTGATGTATCTTGTCTCACTATGAAAAGAGAGAGAAAGGAGATATGTCTTACTTCGTCTGTGTTGTTATGGCAATGGGGGAGTGGAGCGATGCCGTCCATCCATCCAGTGGCGGAAGGGAGCAGTTGATACATTCTGTAGCACAAAATAAAGTAACAAAATATCTATCTTCGTATTGTTTAGTTCCGTCACTGAGTTTGTATTTCAAGAAACTGAGTTCCGGCAGCCTGTACAATAACAAGGTTTTGAAAGGAATCCTGAAAATTTACAACCCTCCTATAATCTCCACCCTCATTTGAAGGGACTTGGTTTTATTGCTACTGAGACAAGATAAACCTTACCAGGTATAGTAACATGCAATTCTATCGTGATGGAGTGATTATGTAGAATTTATCAGGGTCAAATTCCAACTAAATGGCGGCGCGATTCGATGGAATAAAGACGAAATGTTGTACTTGGATTATTTAAACAGAAACCAACGTTAAATTCACGTTATTGTGGAAAGTGGGGATCCTTTTGAAGAATACGGTTATAGGAAATTCGAGATTTCGTCTGTTCAAAAAAACCAGAAACAGTGTGATGATCAGTGGCGATTTCTCTTAAGGAGCACAGGAGCAGTGCACCACCTCTTCAAATAACACATGTTTTTAAAGTTATATCAATGAGCTGCAATAGACTATGTGAGCGACATAATTCTTTATTATAATACTATGTAAAAATAACACTGCACGTGTACTGGTCTTGTTGACGCCTGGGACTTACGTTTACCGCTCGACATTTGCGGCACACTGTTCCATTGGAGTAAGCGCAGTAGTAGTGTTTCACTTGCAGGCTTTGGAGCATGGTAGGGAGCCAATACAGTGTGCGTAGGAGGGGTTAGGAGCTCATTGCAGCTCATTGATATAACTTTAGTTGTGTTCTGCAGTACCTGTTGGCCCGTTCTATCATAAATATTGCAATGAATAGTGTGCAAAATCTTTTAAATATGTAATTTTCTGTAAGAACTTTACATGAAAAGATAAAAATAAAGAAGATGGGTAGACGTACACAGGAATTAAAATTATAATGACGAAGAACAGTAATAGAGAAGTGACAAGAAGATTCAACATTCGGACTTACGAAAAATACAATATGTGGCTGCAATATAAAAGACGCTGTATTTTGTTTTCCTTGCCTATTGTTCGGCGGCGAACATTCATTCACAAAAACAAGTAGGCTACGTTTACTTTTCTGTTTGAATTTAGGACTGTGCGTAGTAACTAAACAATTTCGATTATCGTTCTGTAGGTATGATTGATTTGAAGCACATGAATGAAAGAAATAAAAATACGATTCTTCAGCTGCACACTCAACAATAACGTTAAATTAGCAATTTTGGGTCAAACAAACATACAGACAGAATGGATTCAATGAGACTGTCGAACTTCACAATGATAAAGTTACCAAGAACAGATAAGTGCGTGCGGTTTTGTGGAGCTTCTGAGTAGCTTTAAAAGGTCACGAAGACGGAAAGTCATCTTTAAACGCTAGTATTTTTCTTGACCTCGTCAATTTTAGTTCTAAATTAGACGCACTCTTAAGGAACATTTGGAAAGAGGAACAATGTTTGAAAGCACATCAAAGACTATACAGCACGAAATCCTTGAAGCCATTTTGGATTTATTTATTTATTTATTTAAGTATTTATTTATTTATTTATTTATTTATTTATTTATTTATTTATTTATTTATTTATTTATTTGTTTGTTTGTTTATTTATTTATTTATTTATTTATTTATTTATTTATTTATTTATTTATTTATTTATTTATTTATTTATTTATTTATTTATTTATTTATTTATTTATTTATTATTCTGGTGTAGTTAAGGCCATCAGGCCTTCTCTTCCACAACACCAGGAATACAAATACAATAATAGAAATAAACAGAAAAAAGCACTATATACAAAGTAAAGCTACACAAGAAATAAAGAGAGAGAAAAAAACATTATAAACAAAGTAAAGCCACGCAAAAATATACACACAAATGCCATGATGAGATTTCAAAGAAATAAAGAATGCTGCTGACTTTTAGCAGTTAGGGCTGATGAGACGACACACGTATCGAATGCTTGTGAACTGTGTTATAAAACGTAATATAGCGAAAACAATATTATTTACGGTGTGCTGCATAGAAATTGAACACTTTACTTTGCTATTACAGGACCTACATAGGAAACTGATTAACTGCAATTTCTTGACTAACAAAATTATGTAAATCTATACCTATATAACAGTCATGTCGTCGTTAGTACCAATAATAATAATAATAATAATAATAATAATAATAATAATAATAACAATAATATAATCATAATCATAATAAATATTTGTGCACCACCAGGATTATTTATCGCCACACGCCGCTGGTGGTGATTAGTAAATGAAATGAATGAAAGATCGGAATGCCATACTAATCGAAATAATCCCGTCTCACCTATGAATAGAGTTATAACAACATTAAGATCGTACGCTATAGGGACATTCAACATTGTGATTGGTGATATTAATAACATTCATCGTACAACGGCACTACACATTATTAAAGATGTGTCGAACATTATTGCGTCTTTCTGCGCACACTATATTTCATTTTCTTAAATTTTCAAATGTAAGAAATATAACCTATCTGGTATGTTGGAGTCTATCAAATAGATGGATTTCCGGGTGTTGTGGAATGGTAGGCTGTACTCAATCAGAATTCAGTCTCCCGGAGGAGACAATGGAGCACTACCGCAAGACAAAATCGTATTTTTCTATCAACTGTCAAACCATTACCAACCATGTGTTGTGTTTAGCCAATTGTCCGAAGACAGGTCTGAACCCCATAAGTGATACTAACATGACACCACTTATAAGGCAACTAGGTCAGGAGATAATGGGGTAGAATGGCCAATTCCTTTCCCCCCCTCCATCGCATACATCACCGTTTAGCTACATATTCCACTAATCAAACTTCAGATGTACCTATACAAATAATATTGTTCTTCCTCTGACTCAACTTACGTAAATTAATGAGACGGGTTAGTAGTAAAAATCTCATTACTACAAATATTATTATGACTTATAATTTTATTTAATGTAATAAAAGAGCTGTAGCATATTATTATGTGAATTTTCAAATATAATAAATATAGGCCTAACCTATGTATCTGGTGTGATATTAAATTCTGTGGCTAACTTCAACCACGTAAGCTTGTTTTTCTTTTAGGGAACATCCGTCGGTTTTTTTGAAGAACACTGGCGTAAGAGCCAACTAGTTCTAAAAGAATCCCTATTTCATGGTCTGAAAATTCGGGATTCTCTCTTTGTTCTCCATGCTCATTTTATCTATCTGTAGCGTTATAAACAAACGAATCAAACAGCGCGGTCTAACAAAATCGAAACGCGTAACAATTGGGTACGATCTGTTTTTATCTTTGCTCTCCAATGGATGCTTTCCTTTGTAAAAATGACATGCGATTTCCGAGTTAACCCGGGTGAAGAGGACTGTTAGAAAAACGGGTTTCTGTGACCGAGGATGCATCGCTATCATATTTTGTTCGCGGTTTTCTTTTTACCGTGTTCCCGTGACCCTTGATCATTACATTTTTTGATCGAAATTGGTGCACTCAGCCATAAGAGTTGACAATTACAATTTAGTGTTAAATAATATAATTTGAATCGAAGCATTGATTAACGTAGTGGAGGAAAATTAGTATATTAAAAATAAATATTCAACAAAAGTAATATTTGAACAAAGATCATATTCTAGAGATGAAAAGTAGTCTTTCTAACAATCGGTTTTTGAAAGTAGTCAATGTCTGACATCCCTTTACGCTATGTACACAAAATTACGATATTTTCACTATTTACACTATCATTAAGAATGAAGACTTACACTGCTCAAATAATATTTACACTATTATACACAATTTACAAAATAAGTAGGCTATAGTATTATGAAATAAAATACATTGCATTACAATATACAAAACTGCACATAAGCTCAATAGTGTAAATAATGTTTGATAAATGTAGATCTACATTCTTTATTGTAGGTAAATAGTAAAAATAGCGTAACCTATTCTAGTGTGTATGGTAAATAATTTAAATTGTAAATAATAGTGTATTTGTTAAAGTGGTCTACGGTTTGTTCTGCCCCACTTTACGAAAAAACAGCCACGTGAGTCGTCAATCAAGTACTTCGCTTGCTAGATGCACGTGCGTCGTCCAGTTAAAAACTCCAGTATACTTAATCTTGTAGCCTCTTTGGCCAAAGTACGGTTCCTATTCATTAGGTTCTTGTCCAGCAATGCATAGCCGAAAATTATTCTAATAAATTTCACTTAAATAGACTCTGTCCAAGCCGCCACGATGGTCTAGTGCCTAGTGCCTTTAATCCTGTGGACTTAGGTCCAAGTAACACAAGGTTTTCTCCGGATCCCCTGTGACATCCCAACAAATCTCTATCAGCATCTCATCTCATTGCGGGTGTAGCATAGACCAGCCTCCAATGGCGCAACCTGGGCAACGACTCCATAGGTAAATTGGTCCACATAACTGGTTTCATATGAGTGAATGACGAATTGCCAAGTACCCGCCATTAGGGAAAAGGAACTGATCCTTCCTTAATGCCCAAGGTTGCTAGGCATATAATAATTGAAGGTATAGCCATAATTTCATGTAATCTAATTATTTGATATGTAACGTCTATATTTGACCTACATTAACAGGAAAAAATGAAAGGATTTACTGAAACGGAAATTACACTGATCTCATTCGACTTCGGTCACCATGGAAAGGCTTACGTCATATGTAATGAACTCAACAATATGAACGAGTCCATTTATAAATACAAAGGGAGTCTGCATATGAGGGGTTCACAATCAGAGTGGACCAAGTCCTTCTGGAATAATTTTGAGAAATTGAGTCTTAAAGTTCTTGGCTCATGCTTAGCAACCTTCACCTTCCATAGGAAATGCTGCCCTCTGTGAAGTAACAAATGAGTTATGGACTTGGTTTGTTATGGAATGAATAAATCTAAGTTTTCTTCATCCGAGATTGTAGTAATCCAAAAACTGACCATTGGTGGACTTGGTCCACTCTGGTTGTGAGCCTCTCATATATACATAATCTACTTGGAGGAGTTTGTTATAGTCCTAATCGATGCAGGTTGCAATATATTTAAAAAAAAATAGTGTTATTTAGTTAGTTGTGCTTTGACATGGACACGAAATAGACGGGTGCACAATACATGCTATTTTGAAGTACGTTTTTCATAAAAACTATTAATTTTAGAACTCATGTTTATTTGACTCTCTTTCTTGTTGTGATACGTACTGCCACCCCTCAAAATATTCGCTGGTATGAACTTCCTGTATAGAAAACCGAAACCTATAGATAAATTAAAAAGTAACAGAACGCTTTCTAGCTATATAATTTAATTTATGTCATAATGAACATTTTGCACATTGTTCAATAAATGTGTAAGTGTCATAAATAAGGTATTTTACATGGTAACTTACAGCCGGATTTTCAAGTCTGGAGGCTCTACAGAAGTGACAGTTACCTATTATAGACCACTCCCAGATTCAAAGTCATCTCGCCAACTGGGCGTCGTCAGATTGGCACCATGACCATCTCTCTTACAGTAATTTCAGCCTTGTCCACTACAAGTATGACTATGGATTTCTAATGAAAAATCCTGTCTAACCGGGACTCGAACCCGAACCGTCTACGTCAGCCCTGGGCATAAGAGGGGAAATTAAAGGGATGGAGAAACCCCCCCCTCCCAAGATCTTTTTGCTTATAATCGCCTTGTAAACAAACGTAGAGTAAGTCTCTGTGCATCAGTGGTGGATTTTAGGTGACCAGCGAGAGCTGAAAATTCGTATAAGCTATGATGCCCGTCTGATACAACCCGTCACTGACCTTGTCTGCTCGTATCGCACCAAAATATTGTCTCAACCGGAGAAGGTGAAGTGGGGAGTTAAGGGGTTGTCTGCAGTGAGACAATCGAGTTATTTACGCCCAAGCCTGGTCTACGTGATATACTGATGGACTAAACCAGCGGTCATCAGCACACTGAACCTTCGGGCTAGCGTCTCTTACCTGCGGACAAGACGTTGCACTAAAGTGCATCCGTGGTTTCTGGCGGGTATGCTGTCTCCCTATCCTTCTGCACGACGGAGCACGACACTCCATGCACTTTACCCATTTCAGCGAGTGCTGACGACCACTGTACTAGATCAATCAGCCACTACAGAGATAATCTTTTCTAATTAATAATCCTTGGCGCGACAGCCCATGGAGGGCCAAGGCTGAGCAGCCGACTGCTATCTCAAGTCCACATGTCTCAGCAGAGGTGAATGATCAATTATGCAGTGCCTGGGAAAAGTGACATAAGTCAGTTTCCACAAACTTTTTTGATAATTAATCGACAACTTACGGAACATATGCTCGCTTGGAAAAAGAGACATAAGTATTTCTCCCATTACAATAATTCATACAGAAAAAAATCAAATCGACATAAACCAGTGTAAGTTGTCAATAAATTATCAAAAAAGGGTTTGTGGAAACTGACTTATGTCACTTTTCCCAGGCACTGCAGAATTGATCATCTAACCAGTGTGGGGTAACTTGTGATCAGCACGATAATCCCTTTCAGCCGTTACAACTGGCTCTCGAAATCGGATTTCGCTACCTGTTGTTGCTCCTCACATTCATCACGATACTGGGTGGGAACCGTTCCCATACTGACCAAAATTTCATGGTAAATTTCCTTTTCTATGACGACTCATTCCGTAACGTGACTCCAGACATGATGTCTTGGATCACGACGCTACGGCGTGAGACATAACCTTTTCTAATTACTGTGTATTAGCCTAAATTTTGCTCTAAGAATATCAATAATGGCTGGATAAACAAGCCACATACCAAGCGGCCAAGTTCGATACATCTGTATTACACTCAGTGCGAAGGGGAACTCATTGAGACAACTGTAAGATCGGAGTGGGGGGCACCAGTACGTCTCTGATGAAAAGAACGGACTGTACGCTCCTGCTTACGTATTCAAACAGGATGAAATTTGTTCTCCTCCTCCTGTTACCGAAATTGCAGTTTGGATGTCGCCATGACTACGGCATGCAGCGTCAGCTACACTCTCTGGCCGCTAGGTGCAGCACCAATCTGGAGTGAGAGAAATTTCCGATAACTTCGTCTGATATGTTTTATTCAAGAACTTCCGGAAAGCGTTGGGAAACTTTTCAATCAGCTGATGGAATATAAAGACATTACATAACGCCCTAATTCACTTGCAAGAAGAATAAGGTGCGGTGAAAACAATACCGATACTCTTGTGCTATATCAACTGCCACAACTGACGCGTTTGATTTAGAGTTTCTTTCTGAAATGTTACATTAGAACACACCAGTGAACATCGTTTGATAATTACATTTCTTGTGAATCAGAGCAGTTCTCAGCTGTCTCATGTGTTGATGTTTCCAGCTACAAATCAAATGGACCCTGGTTTCATTCCTGGAAAGGGGTAGATCAGGGTTTCTCAAACTGTGGTACGCGTATCACCAGTAGTAGACGGTGGTTTTATATGTAGTACGCCTTTAAATTTGTAAATATATCTAATTGTCAGTATGCAACCTGGCCAGTATTGTTCTAATATTGGCGACAGTAACGAGTGTTTTCTGTTTCGGCTTCTGTATTTTCGTTATCTACAAAAAAAAAGTTGATGTTTGCTTATGTTAAAAGCTTCGTTGAGGAAAATGATATTTGTCTCAGTCCTGAAGTGGTGGCTGAGATACAGGAGCACTGCCATTATTTGGTGCCTCTGATCAAATACACGGTGAGTCAGGAGGAAAGGTACATACTGTGAGGGGTGGTAATATTGGTGATTCTGAACAAAAAGGTTTATATGAACATATGCCCGGTTCTTAACAGTATCTGACATACAGCTATTTGAAAATCACGAGCGTCAGTCTCATGTCCTTCATTCGCACTCACATGCGGACACAACCAAACCAACATCAGGTTGTAGTAGAATCGTATACTAGGCGTTGCATCGGTCGCGTTGGAGTAATTGCTTGGCCACCGGGGTCACCCGACCTTATTCCACTGGATTATTGTGTGTGTGGTTGCCTTAAGAGCGAAGTCTACAAGCGCAAAGTGGAAACAAGGGAGGAACTTTTCGCTCACTTTTTCATGCTTGTGCTCAAGTAAAGGGATGTCCGAATCAGCTCAGATCAGCAACACAGCAACTGTCCACATCTGTGGAGTAAAGGTTAGCGCGTGAAACCAGGTGGCCCGGGTTCGATTCCCAGTCCGGGCAAGTTACTTGGTTGAGGTTTTTTCCGGGGTTTTCCCTCAAACCAATATGAGCAAATGCTGGGTAACTTTGGTGCTGGACCCGGACGCATTTCACTGGCATTATCACCTTCATCTCATTCAGAAGCTAAATAACCTAAGATGTTGATAAAGTGTCGTAAAATAACCTACTAAAGTAAAAAAAAAAACACAGTAACTCTCTGCAAGAGATGCAAAGTGCATTGAAGTTGACGGTGGACTTTTTGAACATGTTCTGTAAACAATAGTACACAATTAAACAGAACTATAAGGTAACAATATTTTAATTTACTATCACCTGCAGTTTTTCCTTTCCTTATTGTTTCCATTAGTTTTCTCCGAAACCGTTAAGAACAGGACATATGTTCATATAAACTTTCTTGTTCAGAACCACCAATATTATCACCTTTCAAACCATGTACTTTTCCTCCTGGCTCATCCTGTAAAACAGATTGATCAGCTTAATGGACTTTCAAGGCAACCACTTTTATCAATTTCACTATACTTGCGTCTAGCGAGTGCAAAAGAAATCAGGTTATAACCCTTATGGAATTGCGTGGAGCAACTATAAACTTATTTCCATCTAGCAGTAAGACTAAATATAACAATCAATCTTTTAGTTTAATAATTTTGAATAAATTGGTAGAACGAGTACTTTTTCCCATCTGGACATCATCAGGTCCTTTGTTTACTTTTTAGTAACTCAATTTGAACGAAATGATGATACATCAATATACCGGTAGTAGCTATTAATAATTATTATTAATAATAATATATTAATGTATCGCCATTTCATTCAAACTGAGTTACTAAAAAGTTAACAAGGGACAGGATTGGAGAAAATACTCGTCCCACGAATTTATTCAAAATTATTAATGTAAGTGGTTGATTATTCAATCATATTTAAGATGGTTATTGACGTATTACAGTACCTTAGTCCATTTATAATGTTTCGGAAGTTGAATGAAAAATGATTAAGAGTTGCTGTTCATTCTATCAATCCAGATCTGCCTTAGGAGTTTTTTTTTTATCCTGTGGATCTGTAGCTTATAAAAGTACACGATCTGGTCGTTAAATTGTACTATTTTCAGCTGATATTATTTTTCTGTAATATACATTAATCTTTCAAGATAAAACTTTTCGGATTTCCTCACTGCGTTCGTGATTTCATATTGTATGACATGCAGTACATGTAACAAATCATATATTAATAATTATTTTTGTTCTTCTTCGATGTCTTCATATTGACGTTAAATTCAAGATGATCTAATGGTTGCCATTCTAGCCGTTCGAGGTTCGCAGATCGAAACCCGGCAGAGGGCGAAGCCTTTAATGGGTTTCCTCGTTGAAGAAAATAAAACTGCTCCGTGACACAAATTTGCGACATATAAAAGAACTCTGTCCCTCATAGAGGGCTTCAGGCAAAATTGACCAGTAATTTCTGGTCTACGTAGAGTTTCGACGCTGAATGATCTCTGTAGTGAGCGTTTCGTTCAATAAAATACTATCATTACTATTGCTGCTACTTTTACTACTGCTACTGTTTCTGCTATCACGAGCACTATGACCACTACTACCATGATCACCGCCAACACTACTACTAGCACTACTACCACTTCTTGCTTTTTCTCGAGAGGTCTTCTCTATCGTTCCTAATGTGTGCCAAAGATTTTTCAGTTTACCCTCAACATATTAAGATACATGGTCCGTATGCGGAGACTAAAAGGAAAGTAGAAAATAGGAAATATTTGAGAATGCTGGCTTTGCAATGAAAGACCTGCCTTTGGACAGAAAAATATGAATGAATCCTCAACATCTGCAGATTGTAGATACTAAATATTGCATTCCAAAACTAAAAATTGTTTACAAGTTCAATGTTTTCTAGTTTTGCCCACAAAAGCTCTTCGCCTTAAAATTATTACACGTTTCTTCTTATAAATTGGTCCGCTATATATTTTTCTGAAATACTTTAATAACTTGTCGCGCACCATAGCTTGTGATGCTTTGGACTAATGTTATGAAATGATCTCTGGTTGGAATCCTCATGGGAAAATAAATTGTCTCGTGAAATCTCGATCAGTAGTATAGGTTATATGTTAACGGTGCCCACCCAACATCATGATGAATTTGGAGAGCTACAAAGATTAGCCAGTTCTGGTTTCACAAGTCAGCTATAAAGACGCATATTCATGAAGCGAGGCTGCCACGCGCAGCCAGCTGTTGCAGAAGCCTCGCTTGTTGTTTGCCTCGCGGTTTCGTTCTTTTGCTAGCAAAGCAAGAACGCAAAGCAGAGTGAGTCACCAATTAGTGCGTGGTAACTGAGGCAGTAACATCGGGATAAGGAATTACCAAAAGTGTTGACCAAAGTCTCATAGGTTTATTATTATCATTATTGTTATTATTATTATTATTATTATTATTATTATTATTATTATTATTATTATTATTATTATTATTGGTTTCGTTTATAGTCGCTTTAACTGCGACGTCATAGCGCGACTATCTATTGGGAATGGTAGATTGCATTTAAATTTTTCTGTTGTCTTCCATTGGCCAGTCCGCAAATATGTGTTGGCATTTAATGGCCATTTTTGAGACAACATAAGGTCTTGCAAAACAGTAGATGTGCCTGTAACTTTGTACATAGTGCAAATTGGAACCAGTCAGGCATTTTCCTTTTAAATAAATAGCTTTCTAGTTATTTCATGATCGAGAGCATAACTAAAAACGTGGTGATGGAAACGAAGAAGAAATATCCGGCAGCTGGGATTGTCATCAGTGGAATCGTCAGACGGAGGGATGTGAACTGGAGAAAAGTGGGTCGTGTGAATAAAGCTTTCGAGTGGGTAGCGGAGTGTCTTGGTGCGCGTTTCGTCGATCCAAATTCCTGGATAGACGACAGATGCTTCGGAAGAGACGGAATCCACCTAAATCGGAGGGGAGCTGCAGACATGGGATCCCTCTTCGCGCGGGTAGTTACTACAACATGGCGCGGCGGGATCGAGGATCCATCAGCTGGCAGCGGCACCGAAGGACCATCAGCCGACGGCGGGGGCGTGGGACTACCGGCGGTCAACGGGGGTGTGAGTCTACCAACGGGTGGAGGGGTCGAGGGACTACCAGCGGGCGGTGCGGTCGAAGACCTATCCGCGGGCAGCGTAGACCTGCAGTGACGGCGAGGTGCCACGGGGATTCAGAATGTTCAAGTAAGGACAGGCCTACTAAGACTACTGCAGGTTAATTGCCGAAGTATTAGAAATAAACTTATTCCGTTTTGGAACTTGGTCGATGTTTATAATCCAGATGTAATAATTGGGACGGAATCATGGCTTAGGGAAGACATAAATGACTCGGAAATTTTTAGGTCGGATTATAGAGTCTTCAGAAAGGATAGAAGTGAAAAGGGAGGGGGAGTTTTCGTTTGTACTAAGATAGAAATAAGTAGCAATCTTCTGTGGATACATGAGGAAGTTGAAATATTGAATGTTCAGATAAGAAATGGGCGGGAAACCTTAGATGTAATAGCATGTTACAGACCACCCAGTGAATTAAACAATTTAACTTTGCACAAACTAAATGAATATCTTAATACAGTATCAGAAGACCGAAACGTAGTAATTGCTGGGGATCTAAACCTCCCGAAAATTAACTGGAACGGGATTTCAGGTACCAATTCAGATGCACAGACCCTTGTTAATGAATTGATCTGGCGTAAAGATTTCAAGCAGGTAGTAAATGGTCCGACGCGTGACAATGCCCTCTTAGATGTTTACCTACTAAGACCTGTCTCTCTCTTTGTCAACTCTGAAAGTCTTCATAAAATAAGTGATCACAATAGCGTCTTATTAGAAATCATCTGGGAAAACACAGTAAATCCGAGGTCAAGTCCAGTGTCTGTCTGGAATTTTAACAAAACCGATGTCCATGAATTACAAACGTTTCTACGACAAAAGCATGATGACTTTCTAAGGACTGAAGGAAATATGGAAAATGTGTGGCATAAATTTAAGTGTATAATTTTCGAGGCATTAGTAAAATGTGTACCTTCTAAAATAATTAAGAAAAATCCGGACCCAGAATATTACACTAATTATATTCGCTACTTAAAGAAAAAGACAAGGCGCGCATTTAGCAAACGTAAACGGAGCCATGAGCATTGGGAAAAATATATCGAATTAATTAAGAAACTTGAGTGTGAAAAAAGGTTAGCTCAGGAAAATTTTCTAAAAACTATTTTAAAAGAAGATGAAAGTAACAATTGGAGACAATTTTATAATTATGTACGCAGGAGAAAAGGGAAAAATGAAGGAGTAGTGCTTTTACGAAATCAGAACGGAGAAAGTATAACTGATGACAAAGAAAAGGCCGACTTATTAAATTCCTATTTCATTTCGGTTTTCAATAATAATAATAATAATAATAATAATAATAACCCCGCTGATTGGAGTGGTTGTGTCACAGACCGTGAATGTGAACCAAATTCGACTTTCAAAATAACTTCCAAAGGGGTTAGAGAGAGAATAACGAAATTAAAAAATCGGAAGTCTCGAGGACCAGATAGTATTGCTACAGAGATTCTTAAATTAGGTTCCGAGGCCATAATTCCATACTTAATGCGTATATTTCATGTTTCCATAAACAATGCAGCCATTCCATGTGACTGGAAATCAGCTATAGTGGTACCCATACATAAAGGTGGAAATAAATTAGATGTCGGAAACTACAGACCGATTAGCCTTACATCTGTCGTATGTAAAGTCATGGAGCATTTGATATCGGATTATATTCGTCATGTTCTAAATGCGAAAGACTGGTTTTACAACCGCCAGCATGGTTTTAGGGAAGGCTTCTCATGTGATAGTCAAATTACGTCGCTGGTTCAGGATCTAGCTGAAGAGGTAGATAGAGGCGGAAGAATCGATGCAGTTGTGATTGACTTTTCGAAAGCATTTGATTTGGTGCCACATGACATATTACTAGATAAGTTAAGTAGGCTAGGAATAGATAAAAGAGTGGTGCTATGGATCCAAGAATTCTTAAAAGGTAGAACCCAGAGAGTTAGAGTAGGTCATGAAATATCGGAAATTGGAAATATAAGTTCAGGGGTGCCACAGGGCAGCGTTCTGGGTCCATTACTCTTTATAATATACGTAAATGACCTATGCCAGAATATTACATCAAATGTGAGGCTATTTGCAGACGACTGCATTATCTATAGAAAGATTAGAAATAATTCAGATGTAGAGTCTATTCAAACAGACTTGAATAACATTTACAACTGGGCGTTAAAGCATAGGATGAAAATAAATGGCTCTAAAAGTAAATCTGTAACATTTTGTAAAACCCGAGAGGAGACTAGTCTTAATTACGAATTCAGTGGTGTTGTAATTCCGCAAGAACAATGTTGTAAATACCTAGGAGTGTATTTAAACTCCAAACTTTCTTGGGGAGAGCATGTTGATAACGTTACAGGCAAAGCATGGAGGGCACTTCACTTTATTATGAGAATCTTGAGAAAGGCTAGCCCCAGATCGAGGGAAATAGCATATCTAACATTAGTGCGACCGTTAATGGAATACGGAACTACGTGTTGGGATCCCTATAGAATATATCAGATAAATTCCTTAGAAAGAATCCAGTATAGGGCAGCTAAATTTGTTAAAGGTAAAAGAGAAGATGGGAACGATACGATAAAAGAACTTAAATGGGAAACTTTGGAAAACAGACGTAGGAAAACTAGAATAACATCATTGTATAGAGCACATCTAGGTCAGAAAGCATGGGTAGACATAACGGCTCGGTTACAAAAGCCAACGTACTATGGTAGGAACGATCATGATTTTAAAATCAAATCTAGGAAACAGAAAACGGATGTAGGTAAATTCTCATTTTTAAATAGAACTATAAATGATTGGAATGACCTACCTGCAGCGGTCTTTGAGGGCTGTCCTTCCTTAAGGAGATTCAAGAATAATTTAAAGAGTTGTGTATAAAGTGAAAATTAAAATTAAGGTGACATTCAACATTTAATTTTTTAAGGTGACATGTATTTATCTAGCCTGACGAGTTTACTTCCTTGGTTTGAATTGTAAATTATTTAAAAATAGCGTGTAAGAGGGCCTTAGACTAGAAATGTTTAGTTTAAATGTAGTTCTGTTTATAAGTATGCATAAGAATGCAATTATTTGACTTATTTGAACTGTTGTATCAGTGAAGCGAGGTGAGTCAGTGAAGTTATGGTTTTACAGTGCAGTGAACAGTTCCGATCAGTGATAATTTATAGCGTCAATGAAATGTATTCTATAGTGTCAGTGAAATGTGTTACAGAGTGTCAGTGAAATGTGTGCTAAAGTGTCAGTGAAATGCGTCATAGTGCCACTACAGGGAATGAGATGAGAGTAAAGTGAAAGACTATTGAAACTTATGTAGGACCTATACATAATTATGTAGGTTGTGTTGTAAAATTAGGTGTTTTATTTTATGTTTTATTATTATTGTGTTAAATTGTATTTTGTATTCTTATTGTATTGTGTATAAAATTGTATATGTGTTGTAAACTGTATTATGTATTGTAAATTTTATTGTGTATAGCTTATCATTTTAACTGTGTTTTGTTAATATTGTATATACCTACTGCCACCGGGTGCTTGCCCACTTGCAGTGTAAATAAATACATACATACAAATAGATTGGTTGACTTTAGGATTTGAACCCGGCACCTAGCGAAATCGAGTCCAATGTCTTACTTATGAGCCACTTTTCTTGGTGATTATTATTATTATTATTATTATTATTATTATTATTATTATTATTATTATTATTATTATTATTATTATTAGGCATAGTGTTGTACTGGAAAGGAAATGGTAATTCAGTAGTTCAGAAAAAATTTACGCGGACGAACAATGTGCCAAAAACCACATATTAGTGGTGCTAGAAACGTTCATTTTCATAAAGAAATCTTGTAAATTAACTCGTAATAATTTCTGTCTATTTAATAAAAGAATAAACTTAAGATCTCATGTTTATAATAACTTGGTATCTTGCAGGTGTCAAGTTCTGAGTACTTCAGCGTGAGTTTCGAATGCGGGACCTTCGCCACGGGCGGCGACGACCACTCCCTGCCCTCAGAGGAGTTTGTACCCGCCACCAAAGGCACCTCCCTCTCGTAAGTATCTCAAACATGTGCTTACTATCTAAGAGGAAAAATTAATTGAAGTAAATTGAAACGAATCTTTAGTTTTTTACTTCTAATACCCATACCACCATATTATATTCCGACTGATTTGGTTGGTTGCTGACATTACCAAATATATTTAGAGAAAATTTTCGTGGACTTAGTTAGTCTGGCAGTATGAAGAATTCCATTTCTGGCTAGAAACATACTTGAAAAAAAACAACGGATTTTTTTTTACCTCGATCATATAGGCGAGATCTAACAAAGCTGAATTGTTGCTTAAAAGCACGTCCAGAGAATTCAAGATAATAGACTACGGTATCTAAACAAATGCTATATTATAAAGCTAGAAGCAAATAAGGCTGTTACAGGTTTTATTGTATAACCCGTGAAGTGAAGAAGAATTATGACGTTCGGGAGAAATTATGTTCCCCCCCCCCTCTAAAATTCTCGCTCAAATACGGAATTATTTTACACGACATACATCTAAAACATACTATCGGCCAATCAGCCTTAAACATAAAGCAGACTACGAAAATGCCACGAGGTAAGAAAAAATTTCGACATTAGCAGTACTTTCAATGAAAAAAGACTTTATCATGAACATTTCCAATTTCAGCTAGAGACTCGTCTGTAAGTTCCCTCATAGCAAAGAATTTAGAAAGAACTTTCTTTTCAAGTAGAACGAAGATGTTTAATATAGGCTACTTATATGTATAATATTATTCGGTATTTTATGATTTTAATAACAGCTTAACCTGTACATAGTTATGTTTTATTTGTAATTCGATTGAAGAAAGGAACCCCCTTTCTCTATTTCGTTATTTATTTATTTCTTTCTGTCGGAGTTAAACTTGTATTGCATGGTTTGAGACCCATTTTCAGAATGTAAAAATTTTGTATCCATAAGTTAACTGTAACCACGTATAAATTATACCACAAATAGCCAAAGTTAATTATACTGTAATTGCAATTTAAGGACAAGCTTATCAATATCTAGTATCAATAAAAAAACAACCATGTGACCACTATCGATATAATATTCTTTTCCTGCTCGTTTGTGTCCAATATTTCAAGTCAAACTTTTGTTACATCACAATTTTGTATTCAAAGAGGTGCTCCACACTTAGTACACCTCATTGTATACGTTAAGGGTTTATTTAGCGTTTCCTCGTTTAATTCCTCTCTGTAACATATTTACGAGATTAGCACAATGAGGCAAGATGGCTGACACTTGACTCGAGACAAAAGACAAGCTCAGCGCGTTACAAGTACCGACGCGACAGCGGAGATGCAATCTTGCCTCATCACAAGCGAGAAAGAGAGGGAGAAAGACGGAAGATAATACTGCGCGCTACACTTACGACTTATTTCCGGTGTCTATTAAACTGAAAAATTCATTTCACTTCTCTATGCGAGAAGGCAGGAACAGCTGATGTGATAGAGAGGCGTACAACGTCAATTTATTTCATCGTTCATTCTTTATGCAGCAAAACCTACTTGTCTTGAAATGTAAATTGATTGAGATGTGTAGATACTCCATTTCATCTGCTAGTCTCATGAACATTTTTCACTCTTGCTGCGATTTTCTTTCCAATCTCCATAATACAGGTCTTTCAAAAGTAAATGACTGCTATTATAATTGAATGGTGGGATTTTGGGCAAAAAGATCATATACTTCAAACCTTGTATTTAGAAAGGAATATGGAAACAAAAAAATACTTTTGTGGCTATTGTACGAATTAAACTTGAACATTTTTAAATAACACCCAATTTTTTATTATTATCTGAAGGAGATACTTTTCGTATCGCTATGCAATACAGAAGCGTTATGGTTACTGTGACAACTATTCCTATTGATACATTTTGTTAGCCTAGTGTTATGAAAACAGTTTTATTGATTAAATCAACCTAAAACAGGATGTTAAAAGAAAATGAGAGAATTAAGATCCGTTCTATTCACAGTTGACTGAGAAATGAGTTGCCAATTTGGATGGTTACTGTGGCAACTATTCCTATTGCTACATTTTGTTAGGCCTTGTGTTATGAAAGCAGTTTTATTGATTAAATCAACATAAAACAGGATGTTAAGAGAAAATGAGAGAATTAAGATTTGTACTACTCACAGTTGACTGAGAAATAAGTTGCCAATTTGGATGGTTACTGTGACAACTATTCCTATTGGTACATTTTGTTAGGCCTTGTGTTATGAAAGCAGTTTTATTGATTAAATCAACATAAAACAATATATTAAGACAAAATGAGAGAATTAAGATCTATTCTACTCACAGCTGATTGAGAAATGAGTTGCCAATTTGGATGGTTACTGTGGCAACTATTCATATTGGTACATTTTGTTAGGCCTTGTGTTATGAAAGCAGTTTTATTGATTAAATCAACATAAAATAAGATGTTAAGGGAAAATGAGAGAATTAAGATCTGTTCTACTCACAGTTGACTGAGAAATGAGTAGCCAATTTGGATGGTTACTGTGGCAACTATTCCTATTGGTACATTTTGTTAGGCCTTGTGTTATGAAAACAGTTTTATTGATTAAATCAACATAAAACAGGATGTTAAAAGAAAATGAGAGAATTAAGATCTGTTCTTCGCACAGTTGACTGAGAAATGAGTTGCCAATTTGGATGGTTACTGTGGCAACTATTCCTATTGGTACATTTTGTTAGGCCTTGTGTCATGAAAGCAGTTTTATTGATTAAATCAACATAAAACGGGGTGTTAAGAGAAAATGAGAGAATTAAGATCTGTTCTACTCACAGTTGACTGAGAAATGGGTAGCCAATTTGGATGGTTACTGTGGCAACTATTCCTATTGGTACATTTTGTTAGGCCTTGTGTTATGAAAACAGTTTTATTGATTAAATCAACATAAAACAGGATGTTAAGAGAAAATGAGAGAATTAAGATCTGTTCTACTCACAGTTGACTGAGAAATGAGTTGCCAATTTGGATGGTTACTGTGGCAACTATTCCTATTGGTACATTTTGTTAGGCCTTATGTTATGAAAGCAGTTTTATTGATTAAATCAACATAAAATAAGATGTTAAGGGAAAATGAGAGAATTAAGATCTGTTCTATTCACAGTTGACTGAGAAATGAGTTGCCAATTTGGATGGTTGCTGTGACAACTATTCCTATTGGTATATTTTGTTAGGCCTTGTGTTATGAAAGCAGTTTTATTGATTAAATCAACATAAAACAGGGTGTTAAGAGAAAATGAGAGAATTAAGATCTGTTCCACTCACAGTTGTCTGAGAAATGAGTTGCCAATTTGGATAGTTACTGTGGCAACTATTCCTATTGGTACATTTTGTTAGGCCTTGTGTTATGAAAACATTTTTATTGATTAAATCAACATAAAAGAAGATGTTCAGAGAAAATGAGAGAATTAAGGTCCATTCTACTCAGAGTTGACTGAGAAATGAGTTGCCGATTTGGATGAGTTTCGTTGGAACGTGTTCAGACCTCTTGTTGCGTAGCCTAAGTCTTCTATCACAAAATCCTATCATCAGAATCTAAATACTCTTGTTGTCTGTTAAGAACATCTTGTTTTATATTGATTTCATCAATAAAACTGCTTTCATAACACAAGGACTAACAGAATGTAGAGTCCGGATCAGCTTACTTAATACCGTAAAGGTGAACCTAACCATTTTCCATCTATTACTATATATGCTAGGAGATGTCAGGTTGAATTTTCTTTTACCAACTTTGTTTCGAATTTCGAGTACAGACAAATACAACTGGAGCTATTTTTTAACTGTTATGTTGGCAAATTGTTTTGCAGTAAAGGAAACTCATGAAATGGAAGTCCCTAAGCTTGTGAAATTTGAACATAATTAATAATTAATTAGTAATACCGGTATTAATATTAATATCAATACATAATTCAGTTGTGTTGCGTTGTAATTCCAATTCAACACTTCACTCAGGGCAGTATGAGTATAATTAAATAAGATGTAACCAGTGGCGGCTCGTGGGTATTGAATTCAGTGGGGCTGCATACAAAAATAAACCATGCAACTTAACTTATTTAAATATTAGTTCCATGCGCCTTGTCTTGTAGGTTGAAAACTTTTGAATCATCTTCTTATTAAAATCCGTTATGTCGTTTAACAAAGTATTTATAATGGAAAACATAGCTAATGCGCTCAGTCTCTCTTCCCTCATCGTATTTCTAAGATAGGATTTTACTCTCTTCAAACACGAAAAGCAAAGTTCTGATTCGAAAATTGTCATTGGTATGGTGATAGCTATGCGTAGTAGTTTCACAACTTCTGAAAATGAGGCCTGCAAGTTCTCAGAAGAAACTGCAAGAGCTTGACTGCGTTACTGATATTTCTGAATTCTTGTCTCTGATACAACACAGCGAGTTCCATTTTGAGTTTGTCTTTATCGAACATTAGAAAAGGCTTCACACATACATTTAGGTCATTTTCAGGAAATGAGCTTTTGTAGCATTCAAATTTTTCTTGACACAGAAGAGAAGATAATATCAGATGATCTATGAACTGGAATCGGGTGTTGTTAGCCACTTCCTTGGCTGCCGCATCCCTTGTCTGAATCCCTTCGACCTTACGACGCTTTTTATGGCTTTCATTTTCACAGATCTCGCTGCTCAACTGTGCACTGTTCAGTATTGTCTGTATGGCATTAACAAAGCTTGATATGCAGAGTCGGCTTCGGTGGCATAGTCGGTTGCGGGTTCGATCCCGGCCCAGCTCGATGGCATTTAAGTGTGTTTAAATGAAACAGGCTCATGTCAGTAGATTTACTGGCATTTAAAAGAATCCTGCGGGACAAAATTCCGGCACACCGGCGACGCTGATATAACCCCTGCAGTTGCGAGTGTCGTTAAATAAACCATAATTTAATTTTTTATATGCAGATTTGAACCTTAGAAATATCTAACTGGTGATGTTGTAGTTGGTTGTATAGTATATCTACATGATACATCAATAAATGAAAAATCTGAGCCAGAAATTGAATTCAGTATCATCAAGAGTACGCACCAGGGCGCTTGCCTCATTTATTGTGATGTTAGATATTTCAGATTCCATTATGGTTTGAAAACATTCTAGCAATGGCTCCTTCTTCTCATGAACGACATTTACTGTTCTTATTTTAAAACTCCATCTTGTTGCCCCAGCTGATGGAATTGTCTTTTAAACACATTAATCTAATACAGACTGTATGGAGATCGAGAGAAGAAAGCAGGGGTACTGGATAAATCAGCAAAAAATATGCGAGGCTTTGTATTTTGTTTAGCGGCTCTTTCCATTATGAGATTCAACCGATGGGCACTTAGTTTCACATTTCTCATGATTTTGTTAAGGTACTGAACTGAATAGACTGTAAATATTGTACAGAATTAAACATTGTTGCACTTGTTATACTCACAACATTAAAGAAAATGTATTTAAAACTGCGCGCTACTAGCAAGCTGCTGTAAATTTTGCAACTCCTGGAAACTGGATTCACGGCGAGGGGCAGCAGGGGGAGGGGTTAAACTAACACGCAAAGCATCCGAGACGAGACTGGCAGCTCCAGGGGAGGAAGTGGCTTCACCCGTAGTCCTTGTCTCTGGCTTCGCTCTGGCAGCACCAGGGGAGGAAGTGACTTCACTAACGATTGCGTGCATGTCAATGAGAGCGAAATTTTAAAAAATTCGAGCCGCTAAATAGAGACTGTATAATAAATGTATTTCACAACATAAAACGAGACAAGAGCCACAAATGTCTGGGGGTGCTGCAGCTCCGCAGCCCCTCTTCGAAAGTCGCCCCTGGATGTAACTTATAATAGAAGAGAAGCGCACAAATGTGCATTAGTTTTTGCTATAGCCTAGCACAGATATTGTCCTCTTAGTGCATCTGCTAAAGTGGTAACGTTCACATTCTTTGTTGCACAATATACACACACAATGTAGATGGTTTATGGAAGCTCGAGCGAGTACACAGCTTGTAATGGAAGCCATGCATTGCCAGTCTATTCAGTGCGCTCCTAATGTCGTTATTCGATCCAGTCCAGTTTCTATTCGTCATTGCGTCAGTTGAATAAAACTCGGAATTGATTTCTGACCGTTTTCTTCGTCTGATTTGTGTTAATCCGGCATCTTGCTGGGTAGATGGCAGCTGTAGTCTGGTTCTTAAATCCTCCATAAAGAAAGTATCTCGTGCTAATTCATAGGCTAGTTTAGACGGTGCCATTTTTGAAATGCCTAGCGTCCTTTTTAGAAACCTGGCTTTGACATTTCCGATGCAGTTCAGATCGGATACTGTTTATTGTTCCCAAATTAAATTCAGCCCGTACGTATTATTGGCAGTACTTGGGCATAAAATTAATTCATGGCAATGTCCAAAGACAGTCTGGTGAGCTCATTAATGTCGTATATAATTCTGATGGCTGCTGATGATCTCTCTCTTATGTGCTTCTAAGCGAGGTTGCTGTAGTCTGAAGTGTGATCCCCAAATACTTAAATTAATTTATAACTTTCGCTCCTCTCCTTTGTAGATTATCTTGTCAACAGCTGCAATTTTTCCTCCTCTTCTGAAAACCATTTGCACAGTGTTGTTGTATTGACTGTAAGGCTGTTTTCTTCCACGTATTTCTCAAGTTTGTTCATAGTAGCTTGCAGTTCTCCTCTGTTGCGCGAGCCTAACACCATGTCGTCTGCATACAGGTGCATTACTACCGCTGGGTTGTGTATGATACTTGTGACGTCAGCTGTGGCTAGGTTGAATAATAGCGGGCTAATAGCCTCCTTATAGGACTCCGTTAGTTTGCGCTATGGGAGCTGAGGTTGTCTTGCCATTTTGAATTCTTGTTACTATTACTGTCAGTGCGTTTTCATTTCCGATTAAGCTTTCCAGTTTCTTGAGTAATGTTACTCTATTCAGTAGGTCAAAGGCCTTTGTGAAATCAATAAATACTGTATAAAATTTCCCTTTCGGTGGCCTTAATGCATCTTCTATGATGTCCATCAGGTTTCTGACTGGTGTTGAGTTCCCTTTCCTTTCATGAAGCCAAACTGCTGTTCAGGAATGAGCGTCTCTGTTTGTACGAGGTGTTTATTGGTGAGGATCTTAGCGTAAATTTTGTAGATGTTATTTTCAAGGGCGATTTCTCTGTACGAGTTTGGGTTCTCCTTTTTCCCCCCTTCCCTTTGTATATAATTTTTTAATTAGATTGTCTCCAGCTTTCTGGGATTTTGCCAGTGATGAAGCACGCGTTGAGTAGTGAGGTCCATATACGTAACAGGATCCCAGAGGTATCTTTTAAGTTTTCGTTATATACTCCATCCGGGCCTGTTGCTTTTTTGTTTTTTGTAGTTTGTATGACAGCTTCAATTTCGCTCCTATGAGACCTGATTCGGTGGTGTTACCTGCTCTGAAATATAGAGCCCTTTCGATATTTCCTGTGTTTAGTGTCTCAGAGAAATGTTTTTCCCATATACAATAGTTATAGTGGTGCAGTTTATTCGCCGCTTGAGGTTATGTATGGGTCTTTCAGTGCTTCTTGGGCTAGTATTTTTGCGCGGTCTTCTATGTAGGCTGTTTTATCTTGATGAATCAATTTTTTATATGATTTTCTCTTCTGCGCGTAAGCTGCAGGAGTGCTTTCTTCATTTGTTTGATGTGCTTATAGACCTGCTTGGTATGAAACATGCATGTGGCTAGTGTATAGATTTTTTATTAAAATTTCCAAGAGAGGCAATAGTCTGGTAGAGACTTAGGAGTAGGCCTATGTATTTTAAGTAGGATATACATTTCAAAATGATATTCTGTTTTCGGAATTCGTACCAAATATTTCACGTGAGCAAACAAAATATATTTTTAGGTAAGGTCCCGTGAATCGTAAACTGTTTAGTCAAAGCAGTGAATTTCATGTTGTCAGATAAAATACATTTTAATATTAGATCATACTAATCTACTAAGTGCCAACATAATGTGCGAGAGGTTCAGAAGGAAAATATGGGCCTACTCTTTCACAAATTATAATAATTATTGAACCGTTTAGAAAACACCTTCCAACATAAAGATGAGTAAATAAGCAAGACGTTGTTAATACTATATTATTATTATTATTATTATTATTATTATTATTATTATTATTATTATTATTATTATTATTATTATTATAGTACATGACATTGTGACTTTACCCTCTTTGATGATATATGCTATTAGTTGGCAACACTGAAGAGACGGCTAACTTAGCCTTTCAGGAACTACTCTTACGTGATTCTCACTATACCAACATTAAAATAGTTAACATATTAACCATAACCATAGTGCTTCAAAACAAATGAAGTATTGCATAGCGTTAAAAAAATGCTCTTTAAAAATAGTATAGGGTGTATAGGGTGTTCTCGATGACGTAACTTGCACATGAGTAGTCACAAAAATATTTCGTTTCCATAAAAATATTCCTTTCTATATACAAGAGTTGACGAGTGTGCGCTTTTTATCCAAAACCCCCTCATTCAATTTTAATGATTGCAAGTTTACTTTTGAAAACTTTGCAGTACACAATCATGCGCGCTGCTCTTCACAGACGTACTCGTAGAAATAGATAACATTCGTCCTCTCTCTAGCTTCTACGGGCAGTTTTGTGTACATATCAACCATTTGCTTTAATCACGTTATTATATTTAAAACTTTCTGCAGAATACATTTTTATTTTTTTATATCTTGTTCTGTATTAAAATTCTTTAACATTTAAAATATATAATGCAAGCCTTGAATGTTGGAGCTTTGAATGACCCTCTGTTGTCAGTTTTCTACCCCTTTATTTATACAAAATAATGTTTATTGGAATATGTTAAAGTTTCCCCCTTTCTGTCGAGTTCTGTTTACGTGGTTATTTCGGCATCAAAATTATTTTTCTTCGACTATTTTGAAATACTGCTGTACGTTTAATCACAGAATTCCCGTTGACTTACACAAAAGGCACGGATTTACGAGAGGTTTTTTTTTCCCACGTCTCTGTATTTCTTCGGTATATTTGCCGTAATAAACAGCGGAAGTTCTCGGACCAAGAGTGACACCTACTCGGATCTCGCGTTACGCCACTTTAGCTGTGAGTGCTGTACTCCCTATTTGAAAATGAAATGCTTTAGAAGAGGATTCCAACATTATAAAGAGGAATAAAAATTGTTCCATTCACTGCGCCCAAAGATGCTTTTCAGAGAAATCCTGCCTACCACTTGTTATTCAGGCGAACAGACGCACACACAAACGTCAGCACCAGGATTAAAGGAAAATAGAGCGCTGAATAATCGGCAAGAGAACATTCGTCTGCAACCGCATAACTTGTGAGGCGAAGAAGTTGCATAGCAATCATTGCGATTGACAGGTTCCAAAATTCCTTAAAGTTTTAATCTCTTTATTATTAATTTATCGATTCTAACTTCAAGTCCAATACAGAGTCAGATCCAATTCTCGACAAGGGAACGAGAGTGGACTGAACACGTGTTATAAAACATAGGAAACGATTTTTTATTTATTCTAAACAAAAAACAATTAGAGTTCGTAGCTTGCATTTATCAATTCTCCAGCTAGCTTTAATATTATTCATAGTATTGAGGTGAATTTATTATTTCTGAATGAAATTGTGGTTACCGGTATGTAATGGATGTAATAAAATTATGCAGTTTGGCACACATTTGATTGAGTGATGGATTTATTTATTTATTTATTTATTTATTTATCTGTCTGTCTGTCTGTCTCTCTGTCTATCTATTTAAAACAGATCAATTTGCAAAGTAAATGTTCGGTTCAATTATCTACTCTCAATTTACAAGTCTCACAATATCTTCCATCTGCTTCAGGAAACGTCGGATCATGGCCATCTTTATTGTACTTACATTCATCGGCAAATGGGGTTGTTTTATTGATATCATTTGAATGGGGCAATTGGTGGGTCAACATGCTTTTTTTTTTATTTCCACACTGAAACCCTAGCGTTAAATATGTTCTTTCAATTATAACTCATAAACCATGAATTTTCGGCCATTCGTGTATGCGAAGTTTTTTCTAGTTTAGGTGTGAAGAAATCGCCTCCAAAGTTTGTACATGTGTGTCTGAATCATCCTGTATATATAAATACACTACACTATTAAATGTAAGGCGTGTTCGTCAGTAGGTCTGCGCCGCCGCTTGGATATTAGTTAGGTCTATTATTTTAATAAATTATTGTAATTTACTGTACTTGCTTTAATTACTAATTATAAAAAATAAAATGGCAGTCATCATTACAACAGACGATCGAAGTGATTATACTGTACCCTTAAACATGCGTCAATACTGTTGAAAAAACCGCGAGATACTGCCTTAAGTTCATCTTATAATGGTACTCTACCGTCTCTAGTTTTTTTTTCTGTTAAATCAAGACTAATTCTAGGTCTTGTATACTTTCGAAATTTGCACTTGTAGGATTTTCTATAATTTGTTTTACATAAGTCTTAAACTGAATTGTTCTAAATTATATCGAATTCTTACCATTACACAATAAACAACGCACAATGCAGTAAGTGTTAAACTAGCACATACTTAACTCAATTCCTTACGAATCCAGTTTATCAGTTAACGTAACTCACGGCGAACGACCTAGATTACTGTTCGACCAGTTCGACCAGTTTCGGCTGTTTCGATTAACCTAACCGGCGGACACTCAAAATAGTTTGGATATCTAAACAATAGAGTCGAACTACTCCTGTTTGCTGCCGCATTTTTTTCGCGGTTTAATTTGCCTCAAATGCATTACTTCAGAAATAGAGTTCAAGGAAAATAAAATGTATATTATAAAATGGCTAAATAGCACCGGCGTAGCTCAGTCGGCCAAGGTTCTTACCTGCGATTCGGAATTACGCTCTGGCACGGGTTCGATTACCGCTTGTGCTTATTACCCGGTTGGATTTTTTCCGAGATTTTCCTCACCCGTAAGGCGAATGTTAGGTAATCTATGGCGAATCCTCGGCCTCATCTCGCCAAATATCATCTTGCTATCACCAATTCCATCGACGCTAAATAATTCTGCTGTTGATACAGCGTCGTTAAATAACCAAGTAAAAAAGGCTAAATAGTCAATATAAAATTCAGTCACATTGCACTTTTTTGTAATTTTTTATGTCTTCTTTCATATTCTCAAACAGTTCATTTGTATAAAATAGCAGTTTCTTAAATGTTTGATGTTTAAGTAAAAGATGTGACCGTGTATCATACGTGGTACAGTCATTAAGTTCTGACACTGACGCCTGAAGGGTAGGCACCCACAAGAATCTGGATGTCTCAGAAGATGCCGCGTGATACGGCGTACACTTAAACAGATCGACATCCTCCCTCAATATAGTCGCCGTTGGCCGCTATGCACGTCTGCCAACGTTGGTGTAGCTGCTGGAAGCACTGCTGAAAGATGTTGGCAGGAAGATGCCGTACGGCTTCTCTTGTGGCAGTCATGACCTTTTCGGCCGCATAAAAATTACGCCCTCCTAGGATTGATTTCATGAAGGGAAAGAGAAAAAAAATCGCATGGTGCGAGATCAGGTGAGTACGGAGGGTGTGGCAAAACAGCGACCTGTTGCCTTGCAAGTTCCTCTTGGACAAGGATGGACCGATGTGCAGGTGCGTTGTCGTGTAGCAACAGCCAATTCTTCCTATGCCAAAGCTCAGGACGCTTACGACGAATTGAATTGCTTAAACGGCCAAGAATCTCTTTGTACAGGATCTTGTCTACAGTTGCACCTTGAGGGATGAATTCTATGTGAACAATTCCATTTGAATAAAAAAAAACTGTTAAAGTATCACCTTGCCTTTTGACCTGTCTTGTTGCGGATTTTTCTGTCGTGGAAATAATGGCGTTTGCCAGGTGGCGGATTGTCGCTTCAGTTGCGGATCGTAAAGGAAACACCATGTTTCGTCTCCAGTTATGATCGGTTATAGAAGTTTCGCCTAATTTCTGACAGAACGTGACGTTTGCCCGTTGCTCAAACTGCAACATACTCGAGTTCCGACGCGCGCATTCAAATCACCGTCACAACAAAGACCGTAGTTCTGCTTACAGTGCATGCACTCAACTGTCTCTTGTTGGGTCGAGAGATTAACTGACAAGGTATCATACTATGGCGCCACCTATGCGCTATAGTGCACCACAACGCCACTATGCGCTCAGTATTAGAACTTAATGACTGTACCACGTATTCACTGCAGTTACAGAGACTTCTGCTAAATATCAACGCTTATTGAGAATCTATTCGTGTATGACTAACACCAAACGTTTTTCTGCTTCATAAAATATTAATAATAATAATAATAATAATAATAATAATAATAATAATTCTTATCTTTTTTCATCTAAGTGTTACTTGAAGTAAATTTGAATTTTTGTCACAGAGATGCACTGAAGACGGTGTGTGCCCGACGCGGTGTGGACCTGTCGTCGGTGGATGTCTTCCTAGAGAACTCCAAGACGCCGCTGCCCGTCATGACAGAGACGTCATGGCTCGGAGGGAAGCAGCTACGTCTCAGAGGTGAGTTTATATAAACTAAGCAGAAAACACTTAAATTGCCATGTAATATTGCGAAGGGATGAATGTAGACAGGACTAATGAGCCATAAAACATCAGCTAACCAACCACAATTGTGGCAATCATGGTTTTCAGAACAACTGAACATGACTACCTTCAGTAACATCACAGAATAGAACTAGCCAGTACCAGTGTCTCTCGACTGTGCAACAACAATAATGTTCTATGAATTCCTATGCAGACCAATCCCAGGTAGTAAGGTTCTATTAGATTAATGACGGTAGTGCGGAGTTCCTATCCCGAGGAAGCTAAGCTGTAAATGGTGGAGTGGGACCCGTTTGCGTAGGGACGCGTATGCTGACTTGTCCGGCGTACGGCCGCTCGTCGTCCGCCAATTGATTTTGTTAGGTACAGATTGAAATGGGACCGGTCTGCATAGGAACTCTCTGTACATTACCAGATACTAGCTGAGCCTGATCAGAACTGTGACATTCTCAGCTCTCGAGTAACTACGAATAGATACGACTCTTGCAGGAACATCTCCAGCGAATGAGATGAATCAATATGTGTGTGTTGTGCAGCAATGACTATAAAATTAATATACTACCAGATAACCTGCTGACCTAACCAAAATTGTGCTAGTTGCATCTTTCAGAGCAATCCACTACCACTAACTTCAGGATCATTATGGGATTTTCATCATAGTCTTATCCTGCATTTATGTTTTCTAAGGCTAGTAAAATATTTTGGGGATAAGAGGGATGAAGTTACAGAGGAATGGAGAAAGTTACACAACGCAGAACTACACGCATTGTATTCTTCACCTGACATTAAATCCAGACGTTTGAGATGGACAGGGCATATAGCACATATGGGTGAAGATCTATAAATGCATATAGTGTGTTAGTTGGAAGACCTGAGGGGAAAAGACCTTTGGGGAGGTACGGCGTAAATGGGAGGATAATATTAAAGTATATTTGAGGGAGGTGGGATTTGATGGTAGGGACTGGATTAATCTTGCGCAGGATTGGTACCGATGGTGGGCTTATGTGAGGGCGGCAATGAACCTCCGGGTCCCTTAAAATCAATTTTGTAAGTAAGGATTCAGCACCGTCATTTCCCAAAACTATGGTCCTGAAACACAACTGTGGTCCATGATACTATTCAAAGAACATTGTAGAAGTAACATAGACCATTCTTAGATAGCTGCAGTGACTTGACTTCAAACTACAGTACAGCAAAAACATAGATAAACGAGGTACTACGTTATGGAGTACAAAATTTGAATGGACCATAGTTGTGTTCCAGGACCATAGTTATGGGAAATGACGGTACCTAGCACAAATTGGTTCTCTTCGGGGCCAAGTACTGCTTATTGATACTCCTAAAGAGTCTCCCAATCATCCTTGTAATGATGAGTTTTATCGCATTTCAGCAAGGTATTTTCTGGAGATTTCCGATCATATTCTGTAGTTGAAATGAACCAGCGTTGAGAATAAATGTTCAGTTTTTGTTAAAAATTGCGATTGAAGTCTGTTCCAGCCTTAATCTTCATTAATTCATCCTTCCCTCCCCAGATCTATAGTGCTGTGATAGTTCTGCTCGGGGTCTTTCGTATACTAATATAATATATATAACAGTGTCCTTCATCCTCTTACAAGGAACGTAAGACCTCAACCAAATGTTTCCAATGCACTCTATATTGGACAGTTAATTTAACTGTATTCCAGGTGTAACCAGCTCTCCAGATTTTCTCAACTCAGCGCCTTCGAGTATTTCGTGGACGTCCAGGCCTTTTACTGTCCTCGGGGTCCAAATCCAGTGCAATCCTTTGTATGCTGCTGCTGTTTTTTCCTTGATGTGTGCCCTATTCGTATCCATTTTCTTTTCTATCTTTCTCGCACAGCAGTCTCCATTCTGATGTTGAACATAATTTCTGGTTAGTAATTAAATTTTGCCAGTAGATTTCATCTGTACCTTCCTATATCAGCGATAAATAAATACTTTAATTCTGTTGACTGTTGGCTCATTTAAGTCGTGCGTATAATAATGTTGATATTATATTTCAGTTAATTTTTTTTTTTACTTTTTTGTGTATTTTTGGAATGTTCCAGAGTGGATAAAGTATTACAAAGGCAGATTTTTGCTTTTTATGTAACTTTCTTTATCTCGAATTGTGCCCCATCATTTGCCACCGTTGCATTTAAATAACTAGAAGCAGTGCTGCCATGGAGGCCATACGGGCCATACATTGTATGGGAACCTACAATTTTTTTAATTAATCGTATGAGGTAAAGAAAATTTTGACTGTACGGAGCCATATGGCATATGGGTGCCTAAGTTTTGTACAGATCTGTACAGATCTTAGAGATCATCTCTTGATGTTCATAAACAAAAATTGTCCACCTCTGCAGCACTGGAATCCAGAATTATATAAAATAATGGTTGAAAAACAAGAAGTGCTGCAAATACACACTCCAAGATTCATCGAGACAAGCGTGCATCTATGGTGGGGCTGCATAGTGTATTCTTCAAATCAGGCTTGTTGTACAATTAAAATGTAAAGCAAAATAATGTCTTTACTTCTTCTTTAATATTAAAAAAATCATTAAATGTCAGTCGGAGAGATAGATAGAGGAGAGTATAATATATTTCAAAGGAGAAAACAAGAGATGGGGCGTATGGCCAAGAGAATAATTACCATGATAGGCTATCAATTTTATTGCTGTACAATTTAGCTTTAAAAGTTGTTGATTCTTTTATTGTTGTTCTCCATTCCTGGTTATGTCATGATATATTTTTAATTCTACTTTTCTGACTCATATTGTAATTTTTATAATATATTGCTTTGTCATATCACTAAATCTATGACTTCAAGGACATACATCATCTCCATCTGCATAATCAAATCGATTCAGTTCCCATTGCAGGCCTACTCCACAAGATATCCCACAATCACAACTTCAGAACTAAAATAAAGAAGAACGGAGAAAGAATAGCCCTACACCCTTGTCGCACTCCAATCTTCATTTAGAATGGATCAAAAGAAAAACTACTATATAAAACTTAACAATTAATCCTTTGGACGTTTCGCGTATATGTACTGAAGAACTGCTTTTTATATATATTAGCTCTGCACGAATTTCTTCATCCTTAATTTTGTTTCATAACATTTTAAATGTAGATATGAAGAAGAATGGAGCGTGTGAAATAGACAGACAGAATAAGAAACGAAGCTGTGATGGAAAGAGTGGGTGAATAAAGAATGATGCCGAAACTGATCAGGAAGAGAAAAAGGAATTCGCTGGTTCACTGGTTGAGAAGAAACTGCCATGTGAAAGATGCACTGAAGGAATGATGAAGTCCACACCTGTGGAGTAACGGTTAGCGCGTCTGGCCGCGAAACCAGGTGGCCCGGGTTCGATTCCCGGTCGGGGCAAGTTACCTGGTTGAGGTTTTTTCTGGGGTTTTCCCTCAACCCTATATGAGAAAATGCTGGGTAACTTTCGGTGCTGGACCCCGGAATCATTTCACCGGCATTATCATCTTCATCTCATTCAGACGCTAAATAACCAGAGATGTTGATAAATCGTCGTAAAATAACCTAGTAAAACGGGAGAAGAGTTCGGAGCAGAAGAAGATATCAGATGATAGACGACATTAAAATATATGGGTCATATTAAGAGACAAAGAGGAAAGCAGAAAATAGGAAAGACTGAAGAATGCTGGGTTTGCAGTGAAAGATCTGCCTTGGACAGAACACTATGAATGAAATGAATCATGCAGTCTTTGACACTAAGATCAGTGAACACACCACCCACACCTTCAACGGGTTGGAACGAATACGTGGTGAGAATGTCACAACTGTTATAATGGAAGGTAACTAACGGGACAGCCGTTGGCTTGTTACGGATGATCGCGCGGCACTATAATCAGCGGAAATTCACGCTCAGCTATTTCATTCCCGTCCGCCACTCAATCAGTTGATCACAAATTTAATCTCCGATTAATCAAGTCGATTAATCGACTGCTTCCAATCACAAGTTACTGACATGCGCAGAGCATACTCAACGCTGTAGAACTCTTTGCTTTCTTTAATGGCCCGTTATTTGCTGCTTCCTGAGGACTCGATAACCCAACTAAATTTATATCTATCTTATATTATGTAAGATTTCGAAAAAAAAAATCAGTTTTCACAAGTACAATATAAAGATGACTCGTGGCGCTACAGTCACACAATGTGCTAAGACGGAGCCTTCTTTAGTTACAAGCCGGGGCCATACGTCGGCAACACTGTAATTAACTGTCACCCGGAGGCCGACCGTACAGTACACGTGTTTGTGCTAATGCCGACTTTCAATGTAAATTAATCTATACTAATAATCAGGGAAAGGATTTATATGTAAATACATATTTACTTATAAAGCTAATATAATTTATATTTTGCATTATCTTTATGTTTCACAATGTGTAGGGTTGAAAAATCCTACTTTTATTTTCCATATTTTTCCATATTTTAGAGTTTAGTACATATTTTCGTTAATTTCCATATATTTTCCATATTTCATATAAAACAGTCCATATTATATTAGGTTTAACAATAAAACAAAACAAAATTCCATTAACTTTTAAAAATACATTTCAACAATAGAGATTTAAACACATGTTCAGTAATCCCTTTAACATCAGAGTTATTTGAAAATTAGCAGTCCTATCAACAATGGGAAAGTAAGTTACAAAACTGTATTAATTTAATTTAAAATTTTTAACAGACTTCAGTTGTGCAGCTCAACAGTTAAATGCCAGTCAGAGTACACATAGGTTCAGTTTTGTAAATCATACTATAAAGACGGTAAATATGCCAAAAGTACGTCATTCAGTCAATTTAAAATCAAAACTAACAAGTTACATTTCAGAATTTAAAGAAGATGGTTTATCAACTGACAATAAAATATTATTTTGTAATTTGTGTCAGTGTGCAGTATCATCTACACAAAAGTTCCTGGTGCAACAACACATTACAACTAGTAAACATCAGGCCAACAAACAACTAAATTCCAAGCAGAGACAATTGTTTTTAACACAACCAACAACATCGAATGTAAGATCTGAGTTTAACATCGACCTGTGCCGTTCTCTCATCTCTGCTGATATTCCTCTCTACAAACTAAAGAATAAGGTCTTCAGGGAATTCCTTGAAAAATATACTCAACATACAATCCCGGATGAGTCAACACTTAGGAAGACGTATGCTCCATCCATCTACGATGAGACAATACAGAAGATAAGAGATGAAATTAAAGATAGTTCAATTTGGGTTTCCATTGATGAGACTCCCGACAAAGAAGGTAGACTTGTTGGTAATGTAGTTATCGGTTTGTTAAGTGAACAATATTCTGAACGAATTCTTTTACATTGTGATGTTCTAGAAAAGTGCAATAACAAAACTATAGTTAAACTGTTCAACGAAGCTATGGGTATCCTGTGGCCAAAGGGTATTATGTACGATAATGTGTTATTCTTTATTAGCGATGCTGCCCCTTATATGGTCAAAGCTGGACAAGCATTATCTGTTGTATATCCTAAATTGACTCATTTTACTTGTGTGGCGCATGCATTTCATCGTGTGGCAGAAGTGGTCAGAGACAATTTCCCTAAAGTAGATTTGTTGATTTCATCAGTGAAAAAAGTATTTCTCAAAGCTCCCAGTAGAGTTAACGTGTTGAAAGAAATGTACCCTGAAATTCCATTGCCACCAAAGCCAATTTTAACTAGATGGGGTACATGGCTAGAAGCAGTTGAATATTATGCCGAACATATAGACTCTATTAACAATGTTCTCCTTGCATTGGACTCTGAAGATGCAGTCTCAATTGATACTGCGAAAACAGTTACCTGTGACATAAGTGTGAAGAATGACTTAGCTCACATTCAGCATACATTTTCATGCATCATAAAAACGCTCAAAAGTCTCCAAAATAGGCACCTTTCACTATCTGAAAGTTTTGAAATTATAAATAGTACTGTGGAACAACTGAATCGTGGTAGAGGTAAAGTTGCAGATGCAGTAAGAGCTAAGGTGGACACTGTACTTTCAAAAAACCCTGGATATGAAGAACTACAAAAGGTTGTTGCTGTGATGAGTGGTGAATCAACAGTGAAGATTAACTTGGACTTATCCCCAGCAGACATTGTGAAATTGAATTATGTACCAGTTACTTCTTGTGACGTCGAACGCTCTTTTAGTCAGTATAAATCTATCCTCAGAGACAATAGAAGAAGATTCACTTTTCAGCACTTGAAAGAAATGTTTGTAACCTATTGTTATGGTAACAGACAATAAAAATTGTGTTTTGTTGAAACTACATTGGAAGATAAGGTACGTCCATTATATTTTTTGTTTAGTTTGATTAAAATGTACCAATATTTAACGTACATAGTCATTTTTTTATAATTTTAAGTCCATATTTAATTCCATATTTTGGTAAAAATCCATATTTAATTCCATATTTTGGTAAAAATAACTACATATATATTTACATATTTCATATATTTTTAGTCCATATAAATCCGTTCCCTGCTAATAATAAATCTGTAGCCGAAATTTTTCTGGTAATTTTCGATTTTCCAAAAATAATTGGTCCTAACATATATAATCACCCTGAAACCGAAAATCGCTTTTTTGAAATTTTTGTTTGTCTGTCTGTCTGTCTGTCTGTATGTTTGTTACCATTTTCACGCGATAATGGCTGAACGGATTTCGATGAAAATTGGAATATAAATTAAGTTCGTTGTAACTTAGATTTTAGGCTATATGGCATTCAAAATACATTATTTAAAAGGGGGGTTATAAGGGGGCCTGAATTAAATAAATCGAAATATCTCGCTTATTATTGATTTTTGTGAAAAATGTTACATAACAAAAGTTTCTTTAAAAATAATTTCCGATAAGTTTTATTCCCTAAAAATTGTTGATAGGACTGATATTTAATGAGATAAATGAGTTTTAAAATTAAAATAACTGCCATCTAAGGCCGTGTAATGAATTAAAAAACAAATGACTTCGTCTATAAGGGGCCTTGGACAGCAACAATCGAAGGCTATGAAAAATAGCCTACAGATAATGTTTCTGTGTTTGTATGAAGTAATATCGGAAGATAAATTAACCGATTTGTATAATTAATTATTAATTCACCATTGGAAAGTGTAGTTTCTCTGGATGGACATAATGCTATAATGTTATTACAGTAACTTCTGAGTGAATCGAGGACAGGTAAAATTAAAACAGCTTCTTATGCACAGAAAGCTTGATAGGGTATTCTGTACATTCGTTTCCTGTATTTCCTAAAATAATTTTTATGACCAAATGAGTGGTCTCTGGATCAAAATGATCGCATTTTAATTATGCAAATACAATTTAAATTAAGTAACATAATAAACGATTTATCCTTATATCAAACACGAATGTTCCCTGGATCAAATATCCTATTTTAATTATGTAATTACTTTATATTTATTTCTAACGGGTGCAGCGGAGCGAACGGGTACGGCTAGTGTTACAATATAAGTGTGTGTCGATGGAATTATGTTTACGGTCGTACCAAACGTTAATTGTTGATGTATTATAAACTAAATGCGTGTTGGTGATAAAAAAAAAACAAGACAATAAATGAAAATAAAATGGTCGCAGTCTTTGGAATTTTTACGGTTATGGATGACAAAGTAATTGACTATTCTATTAAATATTAAATATTGTATAACCACATTTTTATATTCTTATTTGTGGTTTGTGTGTATCAGAATTATAATCAAATTGTTGGGTCTCGCCTGCTATATCAATAAAGTTACGCCGTTGGTTTTCAAAGTCATTGTACACAGCTGTTTTGTGATCCCATAAATGTTGCAGTTTTGTTGAAGATTCGGAATGCCTGCTATAAGTTTACGTCAGAACTACCTATAATTTGTAGATGCATATAATCACTTTGTTGGTTTGGTCAATGTTACTTATGTCCCGCCCACTATAGAAACATAAGCCAATTTTACACATATTTAGTATAACCTGTTGCTTCTTTGACAGGTTAGGTTTGGTTAGTTTAGGTTTTTGTTATAGCCTACCTTGCATATACGATTATAGCGCAACATTGGCAGAGATAAAAGTGAAATATTCGTTCAGTGGGCGTTGGATACTCTACATTCACCATAAACTGCATTTTTAAAGTCTTACTTATGGTTTGTAGTCCAGCAGGAATGTTGTTCAAGGGAGAGTTGTAGGATCTCGCCTGCTGTGTATCAATAAAGTCGCTCAGCTGATTTTCTTTGCAAATGCCTATTTTCTGTTCCCACCAGAAGTTCAGTACTTCTGTTGAAGACTCACAATACCTGCTGTTTGTCACAACCATTTGTAGTTTGTAGATGTATATAACTGTGTTGACTTCCAAAGCTTGTTTATTTTTCTTTGTAATTAGTTATAAAAGTGTTTTCTTTTCACTTCGTATTTACAAGATTAAAGTTCGCTCAGTTTAGGCTAATTGGCGCATATTTAGTAGATAATGTGTTGTGTTACATATATTAAAGATATGTTTCTGCACTTTTTCGTAGACCTTTATACTCATTGGCCTAACTGTATTTGCATCCTTATATCTTGTTATATGTCGATAGTTTCCTTTGTTTGTAATTTTTATGTTGTTTTTTTTTTGCATAGTTTACATTTTTAACTTGTTTCCTGTAGTTATTTAAAGTTATTTAGAAAAGTTAACAAATAATTCAGAACATTAACATTATGGTGACAGTGGCCAGGTTCAAACCAAACACCATTGAAACAGATGAAACACCATTAAGTCGCAAAACATTGTCAATTTGCTAGCCACAAATTTGTTAACTGAATGGAACTTAAGAATACTGCGTAGGAACTTTCGTATTTATTGCATTATTGATTTTATTATTTTCGGTGCAAGGAATATCTTTTTTATTTATTTATTTACCTTTGTACTATCAATAAAAATATGTTTTTGTAATTATTTTAAGTGGCAGCCTTTGTATGTAAGTAGCCTACTTACGCCATATTCTGAAGTATAGCTAATTGATTGCAAAAACACTATTTTCGAACCCGTAATAATTTACATCACTACTCTGAATCTTGATCTTACCTTTGTACATGAAGTAATATTGAAAAAATACGCGTTACGTATAACGAAAGCAATGAGCAAACACAATATCACTCTAAAATCTCCCGCCTCCACTCAGAGTTGCCAAACCTACCCATGCCCCGGCTTGTAACTAAAGAAGGCTCTGGCTAAGGCGAGCCGAGCACCTGCCATCTAGTAGTCAACTACGTGACTACCAAACGAGATAGATGCGCTCCGTGGTCAGTGCTGTGAATCCTTGCAGGTGTGAGGCTTTTCTGTAACTAGAGTTCGTGGCTCTCCAATTTAACTATCACGAGGCTGGGTGAGCCGCATATCAGATCATAATATATATGTTATATATAGCATTGGTCCACACCAGCTTCCATCTCGCTTGCGGAAAAATGCAGGATATCTTAACCCTTAAATTGGCAAAACTCCATTTCTCACACTAGTTTATTAAACCGTGTCGGACTGTAAAGAAAACAACTATCGCAATGTCCATGATTTATATGTTGCACAATATTATAGTATTGTGAAATTTTAATTTTCCTATCAATTTTTTTTCTATTCTATTAAAATTATAGCACATAGCCTATTAACCTGTTGTACCCTATAGGATACTTTGCGAATTTAAGGGTTAAGAAAACAGTTGCCAACCTTTCTTGAGAATCTAACCCTATGTAAAGAAGTACAATGATTTATGCAAGAAGTTTTGATACATACTTATGACTCATTTTGTGTGTGTGAGCGTATGCGTGTGCGCGTATGCGTGTATATATATATATATATATATATATATATATATATATATATATATATATTCCATTGGAGAATTTAATTGAAGTGAATTTATTATGGCAGGCAGAGTAACTATCTCATGCCCCCATGTTATATATAAATTGGATTTGTGTGTTTTGAGCGATATTATTTTGAAGGATTGTTTTATATTTAACTCTGATATCCAGGTGTTAAGCTAATAAAACTAGTTTTTTTTTTTTTTTTTTCGAATTTGTGCGTTTTGAGCAATATCAATTTGAAGAACTTTTTTTATTTGAATATGGTATCGATGTATTCAACAAAAACTGGTTATTATTTTTTTTAAGTTGTGTTTTTAGAGCAACATCAGTTTGAAGAATAATTGTTTTATATTTAAGTCTGCTATTCAGGTATAGAACCAATAAAAAGACTCGTTATATATATATATATATATATATATATATATATATATATATATTCGAATTTGTGCATTTTGGGCCATATGAGTTTGAATACTTTTTAAATACATAATTATCTCTGCTATGTATAAAGACCACCTAAGTAGTGCAGTCATTAACTTGCTTGATTATGAGTCAAGAGGTCCCGGGTTCGACTTACAGCTGTTGCCAACTATTCCGGCTCAAACATTTTAATTTATGGAGCATTTATACTGAAAGTTAATTTGGCGTATAGCATGCAGATTGATATTTGCCAAACTATGCTCATTCTGATAAGTGAATGCATCTTCTCTTGTGACTACAGTTTCATCAGTAAATACCACATTTTTGTGATTAATAGAGAGTACATTGCCACTTGTCCCAACAACCACAGAGTATGTGGTAAACTATGGTCAAGTGCGGAAGCATTGCTGGTTGGTAGTGGTAAGCATGAAGGTTTTCGAGATTCAAACCTCGTCGAACAGTAGACTGAGAAGTGTGCATCCAGTAGAAATTCCTCTGGTTTTGGTACATGGATTTTCATTCTCAACGTCTAAAACTCGCTCTTTCTCATGCGCCATTCTTGACCAACCAGCCACATGCTGACGTCTGCAGAGTGAACCTGTTTCATGAGCACATTGGTCCACAGCGACGAAAATAGGTGCTGATGTCAAACGTGTGGTCAGGTATCGGATATCGTCAGCTGGATACATCAATGCAATAGATTTCCTTAGAAGAAGTTTTCATGGACAGCCACACAGTATCCCACTGTGTGAAGAGGTGTCGGATATCATTTTCTCGATACATGAATGCAGTAGTTTTCCTTAGAAGAAGTCTCCATATTCAATCACACAGGCGTCCCGTTGTGTGGAAAGAATTCAGCAAAGAAAAACCTTTGCTATTTCTTGAATCATTTCATCATCTGTACGGAATCTTTGCCCCTTTAGAGCTTTCTTTCAGAGTCCGAAAAAATGAAAGTGACATGGTGACAATTCGAAGCCAAAATATGAGAGGCCCAGAGATGAATTGAATCACCGCTCGCTGGTCACCTTTGAACGGATAGATAGATAGATGGATGGATGGATGGATGGATGGATGGATTTATTGTCATCAACATTTATACATTAGTTATGGTGTACCACAACTTATGTATACGGGTTTTACCGTAAGCTTTCTCTTACATTTATTTAAAATTATTATGAAATCCCGACAGCCTGTTAAATTAATACCTCTTCTATTATCTTTGTTATCTTAACTTCACACAGTCAATTTCTCCTTATTGGTCTTAAACATTTACCATCTGTTCGTTCCTCACTTACGTTCCTTCAAGCATTCTAATCTTGCTAACATAAAGGATTTAGAATAACACTATCCATGTTAACAGACGTCTGACATCTAACACTTCCTGTGTGTAGAACCAAACTGCTCTCCATTACTCTTCTACAAAAGCCGACTCTGTACGTATAATTTCAAGAACAACATACCACATGGTACGAGGCAAACGGGTTTCATTTGATCGTGCTCCGTATGATGGCAGTGATGTAAAACATCATTATTGTAGTCATCCCTCCTGCAATTCAGTGGCGGCTAGTGGTTGAAAAATTTGGTCGTTTACTTTATAAAATCAGTGTATTGTAAATCCCATCCGGCCAGAATTATACAGTTACTGCCTGAATAAGTCGCGGGCACAACATAACATAGAACGTTCGGAAGAAAAACTATAATTTTATAAGAATACTATCCATGCTAAATCAAACCATTCTTAAAACGAGAAAATATTGAAAGGAATGTAACGGACCAATATTGCAATCTACTTTATAAAAAAATCACAATAACTCACTTGTTTGTATAGAAAATCTGCACGTCTCTATTTGTTCCTTGCGAACAACAAAGAAAACAAAGATCTGCTTTTTTACACCCTCACAATCACTGAAAATTGTCATATATTGTGCTTCTGGATTAAAATTTCTATTCAATGACGTAGTCTTCGTTTTAACACATTCTAAAAATTTCAAGACATGGAGTTGGTCTGCCAAGTCAATTAATCTGAAGTTTTTCTTCTAAAGTGCGCGCAGAAAACGGCTGTTCAAATAGATAAATTTACGGTATTAACCTTTGTTGATTAAAATACGAAAGCCACCTTCAAGCATTATCTCGCACAACACAATAGTTAGTATTAGGCTTCATTAAATATTGACCCGTGCTAGTTGTAAGTGAATACTCAAGCAAATGTACCTGAAAGCAGTTACAACCACAAAGAATCGGAACCAGAAAAAAAATGCTTGGAGGAAAAAAATTATATGCTTTATTTAACGACGCTCGCAACTGCCGGAGTTAATCAGCGTCGGCAGTGTGTCGGAATTTTGTCCCGCAGGAGTTCTTTTACATGCCAATAAATCTACTGACATGATCCTGTCGCATTTAAGCACCTGAGCCGGGATCGAACCCGCAACTTCGGGCACAGAATACTTGAAGTAAGACGGAAGATGATTACACCACCAAAATAAAGTGAAGGAAAACCTGTTTCTCTCCTCTCACCAGAACTAGAGCGAGCGTGGATGTACTAGTACAGTAGTTCCTGTCTCTTTCATTTATCCCTCAGCCCATAACCTTGCTGATAGCTACTGTTCCCTGTTCTCTATGTTGAGAATTTAGAATTTCGTTTACCAACAACTCTCAGACTGTGCTAGAGAAACCCCTTCTCATCCCATTGCCCCGACAAGGGTCCTGAGATCCACCCTGTTCCCATAAGGAATAGTTCTTCGCTTCGGCGAGTCAATGATGAGGCTTCTGCAAACGATCCGCGCGATTCTCCGAAGCAAACTAATCATGTTCCTATGATCTAGTAGATAGAACTAAATTACTTCAACTCTTATTTTAAACAGTTTATGGCTTCTAAAATTTTTGGTTGTAGAACAAACTTGCCACAGCCTTATGGAGCTGCCCCTGCTGCAATGTATAATCAGTATAACCATGCCCATGCGGTATTCATGAGAAACTTCTAAGACGGCACAACTCCACTTCTTTACTCCTAAAGGAGAATATTTGAGTCAAGCTTATCAGATACTCTCCTTTCATAAATGTTAAAAGATAAAATATGGCATTTAAATATCCAAGGGTGCTATGCATAGACATTTCGCTAGCCCGAGCTACGAGCGTGCTAAACTAGCCCCGGCTATAGACTGTTTACTTGTACAGGATTCATATCATATCGCTAACACTAGTTTATGAATACAAAAAACGTTAGTTCGCTGATCATCCACCGGAAGCACGCGCTAAGAATGTCTATGAATATGCTCCTAGATTTTTTTAAAGTAATATTGTAAAGTGGACTAAGAAAAGACTATAAAAGTTTAACGAATGTATCGATTGAATGTACACAGCTGAACGATGCAAATTCTAGAAATGGGCTAAGAAAGGCTATAAAAGTATAGCGAACATATCGATTAAATTTAACAGCTGAACGATACGAACTCTAAAGATGGACTAAGAAAACGCTATAAAAGTATAGCGAACATATCGATTAAATGTAAACAGCTGAACGATACGAATTCTAAAGATGGACTAAGAAAAGGCTATAAAAGTATAGCGAACATATCGATTAAATGTAGACAGCTGAACGATACGAACTCTAAAGATGGACTAAGAAAAGGCTATAAAAGTATAGCGAACATATCGATTAAATGTAGACAGCTAAACAATACGAAATCTAAAGATGGACTAAGAAAAGGCTATAAAAGTATAGCGAACATATCGATTAAATGTAGACAGCTGAACAATACGAAATCTAAAGATGGACTAAGAAAAGGCTATAAAAGTATAGCGAACATATCGATTAAATGTAGACAGCTGAACAATACGAAATCTAAAGATGGACTAAGAAAAGGCTATAAAAGTATAGCGAACATATCGATTAAATGTAAACAGCTGAACGATACGAACTCTAAAGATGGACTAAGAAAAGGCTATAAAAGTATAGCGAACATATCGATTAAATGTAGACAGCTGAACGATACGAACTCTAAAGATGGACTAAGAAAACGCTATAAAAGTATAGCGAACATATCGATTAAATGTAAACAGCTGAACGATACGAATTCTAAAGATGGACTAAGAAAAGGCTATAAAAGTATAGCGAACATATCGATTAAATGTAAACAGCTGAACGATACGAACTCTAAAGATGGACTAAGAAAACGCTATAAAAGTATAGCGAACATATCGATTAAATGTAAACAGCTGAACGATACGAATTCTAAAGATGGACTAAGAAAAGGCTATAAAAGTATAGCGAACATATCGATTAAATGTAGACAGCTGAACGATACGAACTCTAAAGATGGACTAAGAAAAGGCTATAAAAGTATAGCGAACATATCGATTAAATGTAGACAGCTGAACGATACGAACTCTAAAGATGGACTAAGAAAAGGCTATAAAAGTATAGCGAACATATCGATTAAATGTAGACAGCTGAACGATACGAATTCTAAAGATGAACTAAGAAAAGGCTATAAAAGTATAGCGAACATATCGATTAAATGTAGACAGCTGAACGATACGAACTCTAAAGATGGACTAAGAAAAGGCTATAAAAGTATAGCGAACATATCGATTAAATGTAGACAGCTGAACGATACGAACTCTAAAGATGGACTAAGAAAAGGCTATAAAAGTATAGCGAACATATCGATTAAATGTAGACAGCTGAACGATACGAACTCTAAAGATGGACTAAGAAAAGGCTATAAAAGTATAGCGAACATATCGATTAAATGTAGACAGCTGAACGATACGAACTCTAAAGATGGACTAAGAAAAGGCTATAAAAGTATAGCGAACATATCGATTAAATGTAGACAGCTGAACGATACGAACTCTAAAGATGGACTAAGAAAAGGCTATAAAAGTATAGCGAACATATCGATTAAATGTAGACAGCTGAACGATACGAACTCTAAAGATGGACTAAGAAAAGGCTATAAAAGTATAGCGAACATATCGATTAAATGTATGTAAACATCTGAACGATGCAAATTCTAGAGATGGCAAATTAACCAGGAGACAAACCAAAGACAGTTGGCAACTATCAGAAGAAATTTAAGCTGTAAACAACAGGTATAGTGATTCGTCCGTCGGATGGGGACGTTAAGCCTGGCGGCCCCCTTGGTGCTATTCGACAGAAGTAGCTACGTGCCGGCACCGGGTTTCCCCTTCTCCCTTTCTCACCTTTATCATAATCATCATCCTCACTCATTCCCTACACTACATTTACACGAACACCTAACATACACTCACCCTAATACACGACATAACTCTTCACAAATACACATCATGCATAACGTGGCCCGCCGAAGTGGTGTGCAGTTTGAAAATGTGAAGTGGGTAGGCATTAGACACACACACGTCTTGAATCTGACATACTGTAAATATAATCGTGGAACAATTAGAAGAAATTGTTTTTGTTATCTTTAAAGTCGGAAAGAGAAATATATTGTCATTTAAGTGAATTATATCGACAACTCTTCAAAGAATCTTCTTCTTTCTTGACTCTTTAATCCGAAGTAGGCGTTGGCCTATTTCCATATCTGCTTTTTTTCTCGAGTTGTCACTATGATAGACATATGGCAGAATAGTTGGAATGTGGAATCGGTATGAAGTCGGTCTTTCACATACTATTAGCCTATACAGGACATTACGTTGACAACGGTAAAAGATGTTTGCCCCAGGAGATGTTCGAAACCACAACTGTGACTTTCACATAGCATTAACCGTGCGCCTTAGGCACTGTGTCTACGAGGATCAGATCTTATCAGATATACTAATAATAAATTATATCAGAGGTACTGCAGTTTGAAGAACTTTGTTCTCTGCATCAAGGGTTACCAGATTAATTTAATGAAATGTAGAACATTACACCAAAATGTAGGACATTGTAGGATAATGTAGGAAAATTGCAACTAAAAGACATAATATATCATAATATACTAGTTGATCATTTTGCATGTGGAACGTACACAGCCGTGCTGCGTTGTTACTCTGTGCGAAAGTATGACTAGAACAACAGAGCGATCGTACTGTACAGGTGACGTAACAACGGCGCGCTGTGTTAGTACAAGCGACAGCCGTACCACAAATATTATGGTCTAGTACATTTATTTTTAGATCTTCTTAAAATATTTAAAAACAAAAAAATTACAACTATCACTAACTTCATAAATTAATTATTATACTTCTCTCAAAACTAATATTACGTAAAGCATCAGGCTTTTTTGAAATATAATCATGAAACTCTGCACAACTGAAGTTTTTAAAATTTAATCGTGTTAAAATAATATTAGGCCTATGTCAGGCTTCATTATAAAAAATCTCGTTATAAGCACTTCAGTAATTATCGTAGTAATCGGCAGCCCACGTGGTTCAAATAACATCAAAACATAACCAAATATATTTTATAAACTTTGTATTAGAAAGTGGGTCTATTTTACTGGACGACAAAGAAGGCACTGTGCTTCATGTTCATTTCTTCCTGCTGTAAACACTTATATAGCCTACGTCTTCGCTAAATCGCCATTGAATTTACATTTTCTTTTCGACATCCTAGCACACGTGTTACAACTGAACCACTACTCGTAATTAATATTTGAGGAGAAAAATTCGCTCCGGCGCCGGAGATCGAACTCGAGTCCTTGATTCTACGTACCAAGCGCTCTGACCACTGAGCTACGCCGAATTCAATCCGCAGCACCGGACCGAATCCTCCTCCTTGAATGTTTCCCTTTTGGCCTGACTCCAAGTTCGGCATATATGTTGACGTATATGTCCAATGTCAACTGCCATTATACTAGGAGCGCACTCCGCGGAATCCCGGCCAAACAAGTCACTCAGCTGAGTGCGCTCCTAGTATAATGGCAGTTGACATTGGACATATACGTCAACATATATGCCGAACTTGGAGTCAGGACAAAAGGGAAACATTCAAGGAGGATGATTCGGTCCGGTGCTGCGGATTGAATTCGGCGTAGCTCAGTGGTCAGAGCGCTTGGTACGTAGAACCAAGGACCCGGGTTCGATCCCCGGCGCCGAAGCGAATTTTTCTCCTCAAATATTAATTGTCAATATTACAGATATTATTCTGTAGGACAAATTAATAAATCTATAACACTACTCGTAAGTTTCGTTCTTCAGCACTTTGCAACGGCCTAAAAGCAATGAACAAGTGCAGTGTTTGTATTGTTGTCCACTCCAACAGCGCTTTGGATAGCCATTACACTGCAACAACATCTTTCGTCCACAATGACAGCAAAGACTATTGAATGACTATAATCTTTGTTCATAGTCATGTTGCTGTAGTGAGTTGCGGCTAATTTATTTTCTTTCCGAGTCACTAATCCATTGTAAAATTGATGAATGTTTGATTCTCAAAATGTAGGACATTCAAAATTTTTCAGAAATTCCTCCCGGACATCGGGCAGAAGGTTAAAATGTAGAGCATGTCCGGAAATTTCCGTACATGTGATAATTTCCGGACGTGTGATAACCCTAGCATCAGCTTCTTTGAAAAGGCTTACAATAGGTGATGTTTTCAACTGTTCTCCGTATTTATGTTTCAGCTCGTGACGACAGGAGTCCGGCCCGCGGTCTGGTGAAACCTGCCAATAGCCAGGTGCCTCTCAGGAAGACGTCCGGGGTAAGCACATTTGTGTTTTCTGCAAACCAGGTTACGGTGAACATATTTGTATTTTTATCATTTTCTCTTTATGTGAAATATTGAAAAAATATTAAAGTGATTGACTTCGAGATTTTCACAGAAATCAGAATTTACCTTGTTGCCGATAAAGATTATAGTTCTTCAGATTCATTATCACGAATCTTCATTAAAGTATTAAGATTGATTTGAGTATAGAGATGACTGATATGTTTTAAATAGTCACACTAAAATAGTGACTTCTTGATGCTCTTTTCAGTTTCGAAATGGCATTATTTTGCAACATAATGCCAAAAAGTTCGGTCTTAAGCACACATGTGTAAAGTGGAAATGTTCAAAGAACTAACTTTTTAGCTATTAATTAATTATAAATATTTACAATAGAATTATTTAAATTGAAAAATTGAACATCTGGAGATGTAACATACAATTACTGCCCCCCACCCTTTGGAGGAATTTAATATTACCTGCAGCTGAAAATAATTGTCGCATCCCATTACTGCTTGTAAACAGATTTAATTTCTTGGGTGTATTATTTCTTTTTTGCAATTTTTTGCTTGTTCCTCCTTATTTCATTAATTCATTTATTTGATTCCTATCATATTTCTTTCGCAATTTTAAATTATATCGCTTAAAGTTTTTCTCATTTCTCTTTTGATCTCAGCAATTTACAGTGTATCAATTAATATTTGAGGATAAAAATTCGCTCCGGCGCCGGGGATCGAACCCAGGTCCTTGGTCCTACGTACTAAGCGCTCTGACCACTGAGCTACGCCTAATTCAATCCAGAGCACCGGATCGAACTCCCCTCCTTCAGAATTTTCCTTTTGGCCTGACTCCAAGTTAGGTATATATATTGACGTTTTATGTGCAAGTCAACTGCCATTATACAAGGGGCGCACTCAACTGAGTGACTTATTTGGCCGGGATTCCGCAGTTGTGTACAGTAATCTATACAGAAATATGCACTGATAGCTATGAGAATATTAAAGATTTTATTAATTTTTCCTACAAAATAATATCTGTAATATTGACAATTAATATTTGAGGAGAAAAATTCGGCGTAGCTCAGTGGTCAGAGCGCTTGGTACGTAGAACCAAGGACCCGGGTTCGATCCCCAGCGCCGGAGCGAATTTTTCTCTTCAAATATTAATTGTCAATATTACAGATATTATTCTGTAGGACAAATTAGTAAAATCTTTAATAAAATACAGTGTATCAAGTTGTGTATCAAGACTTTTTTTTCAAAATTGCTCAATTTTTCTCGTTAATTGTATACTCCATAACATAGAAGGCTTACATACAGTATGAAATGCACTTCAGAATACTTATGCCAAAACCATTTTTCTGTGATAGTAAACACTCTTTTTACCTTTACAATAACTTTCAAACTTTTCGTAAGTTCTTTCGTATAACTTCTTGACTTTTGTGAGATCAAGATAGGCAGGGCAGTTTCTGCATCATTTTCAATATCGAAATTTTCCGAATCACTCATTTTCCAAGAGAATCTTCTTCGTTATTTTTACAAGCTTCACTTTCAATAGCGTGTTTTATACTAATGGCATCAAGTGGGCCATATCTTTGTATAAGCAACGCAACCAGTATGACAATTGAAAGCTTATTATTATATAGTGTGTAAGCGACATAAACTGCCAAAAATACTGGTGGTATAGCATGAATAATTGAAGAAAAAAGTCAAATAATGTTTTTTTGTAACTGTCAAGATTTTCCCAGAATAAAAAGTGTTTTGTGAGTACAACGTTTTTGAAAAAGAGAATTGGCAGTCATTTACTTTACCCGGTACGTAGGTACGCTGAAGCAGTCGTTCGTTACTCTGTTATGTATTGGTATGTGTTTGGCGTAAGGTCATTGGCAATGGAATTCACGTTCAGTCGAAATGTAAACAAATATTAGACTACTACCAATCTTAGAAACATGGTATTTTACAAATAAATGAAATTATAAGAAATAATTAAAATTCACTAGACATTTTATTCAGTGAACCTACATGTACTGTCTGTACAATTTTGGCAGTTTATATCGTTTACACTCTGTATATGATACCTGTACGAAAAATAATTTGATCTTTCTTTACTGAAATAACTACAGTATTTCAAGACGGCTGCCTAAAATATCTTGTATGCAATACGTGTGTGTGCTTTAATTTAAAATATATTGTAGATTTGAGAAGCATTTTTGTAAACACTACTACAAGCATTACTCCCTTTATGTCCACCTTCAGTAAACAATCACATCAGCGGCACAAATAAAATATGCACAACATACCATACTTGGAACACAATATACTGTAGATCTACATGTCGGTTTGCATGAAAGGCTTCTTAGTAGAGGCAAATGTGTAGCTCACACTTGTACCAACTCCGCGAGATTAGTACATATTCTTCATTATTATTTGTATTATAGATAGAGGCTTTGTGCACAAGAGCAGCTACAGAATTACGCTAGTTGGAATTATATGGCTTTGAAAAAGGAAGGGATTTATGAGAATGTAACCATGAACAATTTGACAGACTTTTTTTTTAAATGGTGTTTCTTTCAAGTATTGGCTATTACATATAATTGTAATACGTTTATCGTTTAACAACCCCATTTCAATTTGCTTTTCCGTTGAAGGGTATGGTATGTAAGGTGGACATAATAAATTATAATGCTACTAAAGAATCGATTTCGATACTTTTACTGAAATACATGTTTTTAATATCCCTGACATTGAAGAAAGTTGTTTGATGCATACAGCCTCTTTGTCTGTCTGTCTGTCTACAGCGATTTCTTCTGAATTATGGAACGAATTTTGTTCATATACAGTATCTGCAAATCAATTTATTTGGAAATAATGTAGATGAAATATAATAATTTTCACTGATATCACTGAATCTTATTTTGAAAAAATAACACAGAATGGCGATTTGCTGAAAACTGTTGTCACGATTTTCTTCGTGATTTTGTTTCTTACATAATATTATCTGACATATGAAATTTTGTAAATAATATGCCTTCGGAAATGTTTTCGTCAAAGATATCAACTATTATTTGCATAAGAATGCCTGCAATCAAAAACTTCTTCATACAGAAGTGTTGGGCGTAAATATATCCATAGCCTCTGAATGACTTCAAAACCATAATAACTTATCAGTTAATAAAATAAAAATAATAAGTTTATGTTTATGTAAGATATTATTATCTACAGAATTAATCTTCGAATTGAGAACTTCTGGAGGTAAGAATTTTAGAGCTTAAAGATATTTACACAAATCACTTTTTTAAATTATTAGGCCTATAGCTGTGTTGTCTAAAAATGTTATGTTTTTCTCAAGAATTCGAAAAATGAACTCTCAGAAATCGTTTCTAGTTGCAAATAATTTAAAAGCCAGAATGACGACAGAACAATCCAGGGTTTGTCTACAACTACGTTCTTTATTTTTTACTCTATGTATTCCAGTAGTATATACGAACCAACGAGCTTGAAGTAGATCTACTTCTAGCTCGTTGATACGAACACAAGCTTCTGTCAGACACTTACCATTAAAAGATAGTTACTGGTATAATTGAGCTGTTTAATTTGGAACAAAATTTTATTGACTACAACACGGTGTAATTATTCTCTACGTGTTACAATTTAATTTCAGAGCTATAGAGGATCTGGCGGTGGTCGATTCTTCAGTGCGAGCACGGAGGATCCCAATTATGTGACCGAGTCCAGCCACGAGGGATCTTTCAAGGGATCTAAGGGCCCAAAGCAGCGCTGGAGCGGACTATTCGGCAACAGCAAGGTATAGTAGGCCTACTATTCATATGCATCAACTAAATTATCCTCTAGCTAGTGTCTACAAAACATTTTTTTTTCTTACTTACGTTGATTGAAGGTCTGTTCATATTGTCATTCATGGATAGATTCTGGCACTAGCGTGTCAGTCACGTCATTTGTGCGAGTTTTCATAACATACAAAAAGCCAATCCGGCAGTATACCGATGTGAGTGTGGTTTTTTTTAGGCCTAACTAATCGTTGGCACTTGACTTTTCGTTATTCACCCATATGGAGCCAGTTGTATAGACCAATTTACCGATACAGTCGTTGTCCAAGGTGTACCAAAGGTGGCTTGTAAAAAAAGTTACATCTGACTACTGAAGATTTGAGTGCAATTCCAATTTAGAGAAAGAGGAGGAGGATATTCGGAATAACGACCAACGTAAACAGTCTTCCGTTCATAAAAAAGAATAAGAAGAAGCAGAGAAACGGAAGGAGAATATTGGTCTTTATACAGAGAATTATTCATCCTATCGTTATCTATAGTGGCAATGCGCATGGATGTGTCTGAACTTAACGAAGGCTCATTCATCCTAAGTATACAAATGCTGAGCATTATTGCTTCCTTCTGTCATGTTCATCTCACCTAGCGCATCAGACAAATTTAATATTCTTGCCGAGAATCCCGCGCGGTAGTAGCCGTGCCAAATCGTGCAAGATCGAATACGCTATGAAAAGTATGAATACAAAACTTAACGTGGTGACCCAAACATTATTTCAGGACTTTGTGCGCCATAGGAGAAAAGAAAAATGAATTAAACGAGCAACAAATGAAATACCGGTACCTAAGTAATATTTCATTGTTGAATAATGAAACATTTCCAAATTATAAATACTGTATACTGTAGATTGATATCTTTCTTTTATATTATTTAGTTATAGCAGTAGTAGCCAGAAATTGCGGCAGAACGTAGAAGTATTCCCTGTACCTCTTGGTAGAAGCAAGTGGAATATGCTACAATAATTTGAAATCCTCGTTGCAAAAACAACGTTCATTCTATCGAGTTCATACAGAATACTGCAAAGGAGACTGAACGAATTGGCGAGCTGTTGTCTGAATGAACGTGATGATGATGATGATGATGATGATATTATTATTATTATTATTATTATTATTATTATTATTATTATTAACAAAATATGTAGGACCGTAGCAAAAATGAAATTATATGATGATTCGGCAATTAATAGGGGCCCATAGCAATGCTAGGAATACTGGAAAATAGCAAAATGCTGGAAAGGTATTACATTTTAGAATATCAATATTATTATTATTATTATTATTATTATTATTATTATTATTATTATTATTATTATTATTATTCTCTAAACTTGTTACAAAAGAAATAAAATATACGTAAATCTATTATATTTTTAATTACTGCTTTCTTGTTATCTCTACTTAGTGAATAATTATTAGCCAGTACTAAAATCAAATGTGCGATACAGTACTAATTCTGTCCATAATTTCATAACAGCAAAGTATCAATAAAGACCAAAATATAACAAATGGAATTTTATTATTGAAATCAAATAAGTGTATCGGTATGATGCAATATTAATTTGATATCAGCATTTTTATTTTTTTATTATTTATTTATTTATTTATTTATTTTTGTAATCATTAAATATTCACTTAAGACACCATTAATCACTGTCTCTTTGCTAAAATTCATGACAGATTTTATTACTTTCGAATACGATTAAATTTAATTATGTATGCTGCCTACATATCGCTCATTCAACTTTAGTTTCGGCAGTGTATAAAGAATATGTTTTAATCCTACATTATGCCGCATTTGGATCAGTTCTTAATTCACTCAGGAGTTGCCGTAATGACATACCCTATGTCCATCTACAGGAAAGAATATATATTATGATAATGGTGATGAATCATGGTAGGTAAGTAAATTTCAGATCTGGTATTTGCCTTTGTGACTGAGGGAAACCATGATTGGTTGGCTACGGATTTTGGATCCGGGACCTCCCGAATGCGAATCTAGTGCTTTACCACTGAGCCACGTCACTCAGTTATTTTGTATTTATTATAAACGTATTTGACTAATACTTTTGTGTTACTGAATTTTTCTATTCGTCGGATATCTCGCAACATTACACCAGCGAAATAGTCCAGTTCACAGCTTATTATCGTATGTCACTCAAAAGTCAAATATGTGCAGTGTAAGATAGAGAGAGCAGCAATATTCCGTTCCTGTCGCTCTCACTGTGTCGCGGACTCGCTGTCTCTGCATTCAATTGGCTTTATCCGATGTTCAAAGTTGTTTTGCTTTCACTATAGCTCGTAATTTTCATACTGTAATCGTCATAACCTGAAATAATTAACCGTTTAACTCTAAAATAATTATTTTATTAGTGTCGTTTTCGAAGTAGACTACCGTACACAAAATTTTATGTAGAAAGGACATTATAAAATAATACTATGTTTTAATGTTATAAATTATATGCAGCATAACACTATTTTATACACGAACCACTGCTGAACAATGGGCGAGGAAGTAAATGATCGCAGAAGAGATGTCTTTCACGAGAGATTAACAAAGAAAAGTCAACACATAGGCATAGACTGAGAACTGCTCTCCTTCTTCTCTCATCCACTTCTGGCTATCTCACTTTAGTATGCTACAGTGACAATTTTTTTAAAGTAGCATTTCATTTCGAAATTTGAACTTCAATTTTGGTGTCGAAAGTAAGAAATTCTTACGTCACTCTCTTTGAACTGTACAACCAGATAATAATTTACGTTAGAGCTTGTTTACTATTTCAGGACACAAAAATGGAAAGCCTGGTGGAGCAGCTGAACTACTACAGCAAGCATGGAATTCCTCCCCTTCCGCAGCAGCAGGTGGAGGACGAAAATGACGAAGGTAATTGAATCTCCTTTTTCCATAGCCAAAGGGTTTTAAGAAGATAGTGAATCATACTCTGCACTGTTATATTAAATGTTGCGCCCTGTATTTATGACATTTTCTGTTGAATAAGTAACTTGCACTAAATATCGTTAACGAAAATAAATCATAACCTCAACATCTAGAAGTACCGGTATTTAAATCTAGTGCCAGAGCTTTATTTTCTCTGACTTGCTGAAGATCCCATTCTTTTGCTATCTGGAAGTCCAAGTAAGGTTTGATGTAGTAAGCCTTTGTTACGCAGCGTACTATATGTCCAAACCATCTAAATCGTCTGCTTTGGATTGTCGCAATATTTTATTTTCAAACGTGATGTGTGCACAACAGTTTTTATTACGGTACTCTGTAGGCTAGTCTATCCTAGGGTGACCAGATTTTCAAACATAAAAAGCAGAACCCATTCCTAAAAGTGGTTCTGTAAAATAAATACAATACCGTACAGATTTTTAAATACCAATACTGTATTTACGAGATTTGTAGATTAATAGCTATCGGATACAACAGCAACAAATGAAATGCTGATAATGTATCAATAATAATACATTTTGTTATGAGGAGGTGTAAATTGATATTATACATTTATTACTTATGCTCACTGTTACCTATTTTCTAAAAAGACTTGGAAAAATACACATAAACAATGTACCTGTTGTAGCATTATTAAAATACACATACCTACACAATGTAGCTACTGTAACATGATTATTCTTCAGCATTTACTGAGCAACTAGGTACATATTTCTGATTTGAATATATTGCTTTCAAAGACTGCTTCTGTCCAAGAAGGAAGTCATAAAATTCAACACAGCTACAATGCAGATTACACCTTATGATCAACATAGTGTATTAAGAAGTTTCTGGCTTCAGTTTAGATTTTTCATTTGTCCAAATATTATTCACTGCTGCAAAGTATTTCGTATTGTTTTTCTCTTCTCTGAGAGAATAGAAAACGTAGAACTTTCCGTTCAAATTTTATTTCGCAGGACTTCTAGAAGGTTAAACTTAAAACTCAGGATATTTATAGGGTTTTCAAGCTTTTATGCAGACCGCAGGATAAGGGCCTAAAAAAGGACATCTACGAAAAGCAAGACATCTGGTCACCCTAGTCTAGCCTGTTTTCTGTACTAGGCATAGAGAAGAATAAATAAATAAATTATTGTCCTGTAAATCCTGGATTTTGAGTTTCTGGTTACCTAACAATTTGGAACTTGACAACTCATTTATTAACCATAAAAAAACTTCCATTTTCATTTGTAATTCTAGTTTTTATTTCTCTCTCTTCTAAATGTTATAGGTATCACATTTTGAACAGTGGATAATTTCATTGTTTTCCTACTTTTACATTAAAAATGAACTGACAGAACTTGACACTAATGTCTTCCGTCTTATTTAACGCATAATAAGACAAACATTAGGTACATTAAGAAGTTACGAGAGCAATATAGACAATTATCATATTATGAATTAAATACTAGTGTCCTGCAATGTTCGAATATGAGGGAGGCAACCAAGGCACTAAACTTGGTCTTATTTCATATGAAAAACTAATCGCAAGGTAGCCTATGTGCTAAAATTCTTAAGTGAATAAAACATGAGTGGAGGACAGCGAATATTTTTATAACAAAGTAGAACAAACACGAGCAAATATCGGCGAATATCGAACTTCATCGTACTTGTCAAACTTGAACCGAACATAGCACCTATAATGCACGTCACTGTTATGTACTATATGCATCCTACATGTTGGCGTTCAAGAATCCTTGAAATGTGGAAATTGTTTTGGATCAACTTCCATTTCTGAAGGAGGAAATAAAAAGTAGTTAATTTCAGAATCAATATTTAATTGGTAATCTGATTCTTCGGATACTCTAATGCTGAAGTTCAGATTACCGGTACTGTAATTGGGCTAACCATTCCATAATAAAGATGATTATAAAAATAAACTGAAACTCCTATACTTTAACTTCAATTCAAAAACAAATAGAGAAGATAGGTGATGAAATCATGCATTAGCTGTTTGGTATGAGTCACTTCCAGCTGTTATGTCACTACAAATAATGTTGTTTGTTTTGAAGTTGATTCACAGCAAATGCATTTTCTTACCAAGATCGTTCTAGGTTATTGAATTGTTATCATGCTTTCCATTAGACCCAGGTTTGTGTGTCCAATCCCAGCTGAAAATGATTGATTGGATAAACTTAATCTTTCTCCCATTATCACCATATCATTCTCCCAATCTGTATGCAGTATAGCTACCTATTTCAATTTAAAATAGATAGAAGTTAAATTAAATTAAAATAATACATACAGTATGTATATAATCTTTTACTCGAGGATTTTTACCTTTGTATAGGGTTATACATCTTGGAGGATGACTGGCAGGCTGTGGTCACATCTTCTGCTGAACTGAATGAGAAGCATCGGCAACAGCAGACTGCCATCTGGGAGCTGTTATCCACAGAGATCGCATACATCCGTACCCTTAAAGTCATCACAAATGTAAGTGACAACAAGAAATTCTACCCATTAATCAATTTGTTGTTGTTACGCTGTTTCATTGTAATTGCAGATGGAAATTATAAAAGCTTAAAAATTGTTAGTGGACTGAGTCTGGATTCAGCAACGAAGTATAAGTTTAGTACAAAGAACCATTTGTATATTTAATTCTAATTTCGCAGTATGAGATTAATAACGTATATATTTATCTTTTCTTTCTATATAATACTAAAACTGAAACCATGTAGTTCTTGGAAATACTAGCTTGTGTTTAAAAAAGTTTAAGTCCCGTGCCGTAACTTCATGGTCTACGGCATCGTGTCTAGGTACCTCCTTATGAAATATGTGCTGGTTCGAGTTGTCATTAGGAAGGAATTTTCTCATGAAATTTCGGTCAGTGAATGGGACCGGTACCCACACAACATTGTGATGAATTTGGAGGACTATGATAGGTAGCAAAATTTGGTTATAGAAACAAGCTATAATGGCTGGGGAGATCATCCTGCTAATCTGACGGTATATCCGTTCTTGTTGGATGATCATTCACCTTTGCTGAGGCATATAAGCCTACCCAGCAGACAGCTGGTAGGCCTTGGCCTTCACGAGCTGTCACGAATTTAGTTTTTAATTAAATTTCTTTTTTTTTTTAATCTAACCATATATGTAGATATAATGCAACATATCTCCTTATTCTATGTTACCTACTAATATCTTTGATGTTCTTATTTATAACCTCTTATTTTCAGTGACACTGTTTTCTAATTCCGTGTTCCCTTGCAGACTTAAAAGTATTCCATTCTTCCTCGACATCATTAGTTATTGGTCTTTGATCTGCATATTGTCAAAAATTTTTGATACAGGTATCTAATAGTCATCTCTCAGTAAATTAGTTATTCATCATCTGTCACCTAGTTTTATTGTAGTTCACCTTGCTTTCACCCATTTGGTTTCCATTGCTTTGGGGAGGTAGTGATCAGCACCAACATCGCAATTCCTATACATAAACATTCTTGACAGCTTTCCATTAGCT
>NC_091125.1:56365311-56367811 GCF_040183065.1 Periplaneta americana
ATCTATCTATCTATCTATCTATCTATCTATCTATCTATCTATCTATCTGTCTGTCTGTCTGTCTGTCTGTCTGTCTGTCTGTCTGTCTGTCTGTCTGTCTGTCTGTCTGTCTGTCTGTCTGTCTATCTATCTATCTATCTATCTATCTATCTATCTATCTATCTATCTATCTATCTATCTATTGTATTTTATCTATGTATTCTATTCCATCCTTCAATACTATTCTATCTATACTATTCTATTCCATTGTATATGTCCGATTCTTTTCTATTCCAACCATTCTATTCCATCAACTCTATTCTATTCCGTCTATACTATTCTATTCTCCCTATTTTATCAATTCTATTTATTCTATCTATATTATTCTATCCTATTTCATCTATCTATCCCATTCCATCTATATATCCTATTCTATCTAACTATCCTATCTACTCTATTTATCCTATCTATCTATCTATCTATCTATCTATCTATCTATCTATCTATCTATCTATCTATCTATCTATCTATCTATCTATCTATCTATCTATCTATCTATCTATCTATCTATCTATCTATCTATCTATCTATCTATCTATCTATCTATCTATCTATCTGTCTGTCTGTCTGTCTGTCTGTCTCTGTCTGTCTGTCAGTCTGTCCGTCCGTCCGTCCGTCTGTCTGTCTGTCTGTCTGTCTACCTACCTACCTACTTATCTATCTATCTATCTATCTATCTATCTATCTATCTATCTATCTATCTATCTATCTATCTATCTATCTATCTATCTATCTATCTATCTATCTGTCTGTCTGTCTGTCTGTCTGTCTGTCTGTCTGTCTGTCTGTCTATCTATCTATTTTTATTCTATCAATTCTATTCAATAAATCTTTTCTATTCTAACTATGCAATTTTTTGTTCCATTCTATCTATTCTATTCTATATATATCTTCTATCCTACCTATCTATTGTATTCCAACTCTCTATTCTATTGCATATAACTATTTATTCTATCTATCTATTCTATTCTATCTCTTTGTTTTATCAATCTATTCTATTATATCAATTCTATTTCATTTATCTGTCTAATCTATTCCGTCTATTCCATTGAATCTGTTTATTCAATTCTATCTATTCTATTCTATCTCTCTATTCCAGTCTATCTATTCTTTTCTATCTATCTATTCTATTCTAAATATTCTGTTTTATCCATCTATTCTATTCTACCTATTCTATTCTATTTCTTCTATTCTACTTAACCAATCGAATATATATCTGCTCTATTTTTTCTGTTCAATTCTATCTACTCTATTCTATTTACATATTCTCTCTATCTATCTATCTATCTATCTATCTATCTATCTATCTATCTATCTATCTATCTATCTATCTATCTATCTATCTATCTATCTATCTATCTATCTATCTATCTATCTATCTATCTATCTATCTATCTATCTATCTATCTATCTATCTATCTATCTATCTATCTATCTATCTAGTCTATTCTATATACTATATACTATCTATTCTATTATATTTATGTATTCTTTTCTCTCTATCTCTTCTATCAATCTATTCTATTCTATTCATTCTTTTCTATCTATCTCTTCCATATATTCTACTTTATCTAGCTATTCTATTGTATCTTTTCTATTCTATTCTATCTATCTATTCTGTTCTATTCCTTGTACTCTATTTTATCTTTCTATTCACTTGTGTCTATTCCATTCTATCTATGCTATATAATTTATTCTATGTATCTATTCTAAGGTATCTATTCTATTCTATCTATTCTCTTCTATCTATTATATTCCATCTATTCTATTCCACTTGTCATATCCATTCCTTCTATCTATTCCAATTTTTTGTATCTATTCTATTCCATCTATCATATTCCATCTATTATATTCCATCTATTCTAGTATATTCTGTCTATCCTATTCCATCCATTCTATTCCAACTATCCTACTCTATTCTATACATTCTATTCTATTGTATTTATTTTGTTCTATTCTATTCTATCTATTTTATACATTCTATTCTATTCTACCTATTCTATTATATGATATTCCATTTTAACCTACTCTATTCTATCTATTCTATTCTATCCTTTTCTATTCTATCTAAACTATGCTATTCTGTTTATACTATTTTAACCCATGCTATTCTATACGTTCTATTCCATGCTAACTATCCTATTTTATTCTATCTATTCTATTCTATCTATTCTATTGTTTTTATCTGCTCTCTTTATTCTACTCTAGCTTTTAAATCCTATCTATCTATCTATCTATCTATCTATCTATCTATCTATCTATCTATCTATCTATCTATCTATCTGTCTGTCTGTCTGTCTGTCTGTCTGTCTGTCTGTCTGTCTGTCTGTCTGTCTGTCTGTCTGTCTGTCTGTCTGTCTGTCTGTCTATCTATCTATCTATCTATCTATCTATCTATCTATCTGTCTGTCTGTCTGACTCTCTGTCTGTCTATCTATCTATCTATCTATCTATCTATCTA
>NC_091125.1:56370311-56372811 GCF_040183065.1 Periplaneta americana
CTGGTCAATTCTATCTACTCTATTCTATTTACATATTCTGTCTCTTCTATCTATCTATCTATCTATCTATCTATCTATCTATCTATCTATCTATCTATCTATCTATCTATCTATCTATCTATCTATCTATCTATCTATCTATCTATCTATCTATCTATCTATCTATCTATCTATCTATCTATCTATCTATCTATCTATTTATCTATCTATCTATCTATCTATCTATCTATCTATCTATCTATCTATCTATCTATCTATCTATCTATCTATCTATCTATCTATCTATCTATCTATCTATCTATCTGTCTATCTACCCAACCACCCAACCACCCACCCACCCACCCACCCATCAACCTACCCACCCACCCATCCACCCACCCAACCACCCACCCACCCACCCACTCACCCACCCATCTATCTATCTATCTATCTATCTATCTATCTATCTATCTATCTATCTATCTATCTATCTATCTATCTATCTATCTATCTATCTATCTATCTATCTATCTATCTATCTAGTCTATTCTATATACTGTATTCTATCTATTCTATTATATTTATGTATTCTTTTCTCTCTATCTCTTCTATCAATCTATTCTATTCTATTCATTCTTTTCTATCTATCTCTTCCATATATTCTACTTTATCTAGCAATTCTATTTTATCTTTTCTATTCTATTCTATCTATCTATTCTATTCTATTCCTTGTACTCTATTCTATCTTTCTATTCAATTGTATCTATTCCATTCTATCTATGCTATATAATTTATTCTATGTATCTATTCTATGGTATCTATTCTATTCTATCTATTCTCTTCTATCTATCTATTATATTCCATCTATTCTATTCCACTTGTCATATCATTTCATCTATCTATTCAATTTTTTTCTATCTATTCTATTCCATCTATCCTATTCCATCTATTATATTCCATCTATTCTAGTCTATTCTATCTATCCTATTCCATCCATTCTATTCCAACTATCCTACTCTATTCTATATATTCTATTCTATTGTATTTATTCTGTTCTATTATATTTTATCTATTTTATACATTCTATTCTATTCTACCTATTCTATTATATGCAATTCCATTTTACCCTACTCTATTCTATCTAATCTATTCTATCCTTTTCTATTGTATCTAAACTATGCTATTCTGTCTATACTATTTTATCCCATGCTATTCTATACGTTCTATTCCATGCTATCTATCCTATTCTATTCTATCTATTCTATTCTATCTATTCTATTGTTTTTATCTACTCTCTTTATTCTACTTTAGCTTTTAAATCCTATCTATCTATCTATCTATCTATCTATCTATCTATCTATCTATCTATCTATCTATCTATCTATCTATCTATCTATCTATCTATCTATCTATCTATCTATCTATCTATCTATCTATCTATCTATCTATCTATCTACCTACCTACCTACCTACCTACCTACCTACCTACCTAGCTACCTATCTATCTATCTATCTATCTATCTATCTATCTATCTATCTATCTATCTATCTATCTATCTATCTATCTATCTATCTATCTATCTATCTATCTATCTATCTATCTATCTATCTATCTATCTATCCATCCATCTTATGTATCTTACTATACTACGTACCTATCTATCTATCTATCTATCTATCTATCTATCTATCTATCTATCTATCTATCTATCTATCTATCTATCTATCTATCTATCTATCTATCTATCTATCTATCTATCTATCTATCTATCTATCTATCTATCTATCTACCTACCTACCTACCTACCTACCTACCTACCTACCTACCTACCTACCTACCTACCTACCTACCTACCTACCTATCTATCTATCTATCTATCTCTATCTATCTATCTATCTATCTATCTATCTATCTATCTATCTATCTCCTTACCTATCTATCTATCTATCTATCTATCTATCTATCTATCTATCTATCTATCTATCTATCTATCTATCTATCTATCTATCTATCTATCTATCTATCTATCTATCTATCTATCTAATTCCACACCTGTGGAGTAACGGTCAGCGCGTCTGGCCGCGAAACCAGGTGGCCCGGGTTCGAATCCCGGTCGGGACAAGTTACCTGGTTGAGGTTTTTTCCGGGGTTTTCCCTCAACCCAATACGAGCAAATGCTGGGTAACTTTCGGTGCTGGACCCCGGACTCATTTCACCGGCATTATCACCTTCATATCATTCAGAAGCTAAATAACCTAGATGTTGATACAGCGTCGTAAAATAACCCAATAAAAAAATCTATCTATCTATCTATCTATCTCTATCTATCTATCTATCTATCTATCTATCTATCTATCTATCTATCTGTCTATCTATCTGTCTGTCTGTCTGTCTGTCTGTCTAGTCTACTCAATATACTATATTCTATCTATTCTATTGTATCTATGTATTCTTTTCTATCTATCTCTTCTATCAATCTATTCTATTCTATTCATTCTTTTCTATCTATCACTTCTATAT